>NC_081520.1:27497646-27550146 GCF_030273125.1 Centropristis striata
GTCACCCAATTCTCCTAAACTTCCCTCTCCTGGCTTACTGCGAGGCCTCGTATCCAATTCACAAAGCTAATGTTGGCCACGGTTCAGTCCCACACGGCTGCTGAGGCTCTGCAAACACACACACACACACACACACACACAGAGAGAGTTTATTTAGTTCAAATGCATCACAAATAACAACAGAAATGTTCTATTAAATAAAAGAAAATCTACAACACGGTTACATTATTATCCAAGGTCTTACATTTTATTTGAATGGTTTTATTGAATGTCGTGTCAGAGGACAGACTCATCCTTTTCAGCCTCTACAGTGTTTACAGAACCATTGCAGACCTCAGGATCTTTAGCTTCAGTTTAAAGGACTTTATGGACCCAGAAGTCCAGTCATGGACTATCAGCTCTGATTAACGGACGTTTAGATCCGAATATTAAATATCTGGTCAGACTTTCAGTCAGCAGAGAAACTTCAGGTGGATGAATGCACAGAATGAACTATTATGTGCATCATTGAAAGCTGATTATAGCTGTTCTGAACGGACACAGTGGAAGGTGGAGGGGCAGCCCAGCTGTCTCAGAGACAGAAAAGCTGCAATTACAGCATCCACTCTCAGACAGACAGTGTTTCCTGGAAAGCATTCATTGTGCTGCACTCAGCTGAACACAAACAAACATGTTGACAGAAAGAGAGAGTAAAGATCACGCCCCGCATACTTTCACTGCTGGATTCTTGGTTTGTGAAAATGACATAAACTGTATCCTGCACTGACAAAGAGTGGAGCCCAGAACACCTGAGCTGCAGCTCTGAAGACGGACGCTGGCAGCTTATAGTGATTTTAGGTTTCAGAAAGTTAAAAGAAAACGCTGGCCTCAGTCTCCAAATAACAGCTTCCGAGGCTCGTATGGGCCGGGGGCGAGGATCCAGAATCCAGAGGACTCGCTGCTGCAGCCAGCTGGTCAATGACTGACATCATGGTCACTGCTGGCTGGGTGCTCCCTGGTTCAACAACATGCAACATACCTGCAGTTTCTGTTATTCCATCTGAACCATCAACCAAAATCTGTTTCTGAAAACATTTGAGGCAATGTACTACACGGAACTACGAAAGGGAACATCTGGTTTAAGCAGACATAAGGTGTCTTGTTTTGAAATGAAATATCACGAGATGTCCAGTTGTTGAGGAAATTCTTAACAGACGACAAGAGTTTCTTAGAAAGACATGACAAGTATCAAAAAACAGATACAATACTGAAGATAACAGGTCCTTAGTCCGAACAGCAACTTCGCAGTTTTTCTATTCCTGTTACTATATACCTAATGTTCGTGCGTAAGGTCTCATGATTTCCTGTTTTGTTCTCAAATGGTGCTTTGGGATTTTCGAAATCAGAGCTGCTTTTATCTTACAGAGAGATTGTGGTCAAATTCTGTGTGTTTGTCAAATCATATGTGATGTATTTTTAAACTGCTATATGTCTGATATTTTAATACATTTTCAAATTAATTTGCGACACAGTATGGGTTGGCTGCTGCGTCACCATCCAAAATTGACTAATTGGGACAAGCCCAACCTCTTGTCAGGGGTCCAGCTGCTCATCGCATTTGGCCATATTCTTTCAATAAATGGTAAACTATATTCAGTTGTTTTGAGTCATTTGTAAAAAAAAAACAAGTCTAGAACAAAAGAACCAGGGCAGAGTGTGGGAGGCTTTAAGAGCCACGGCTCTAACATGTTTTATGCAAAAACGTCAAGGCGAATCTGCAGCACTTTTTTTACCCCAACTTTGTTTATTGCTTTTCTTAACAAAAACAGACAACAAGAAAGACCATACAGGTGACAAAACTGAAAATAGTTACAGTGAGACAATTTTGTGACACAACATATGCCGACATTGAAGGGTAATCAAGAGCAATATGCAAATATATATGTATATTAAAAAAGACAAAATAACAGTAGGAAAGTAGAATAAAGATTAAATAAATAAATAGAATAAAAAAACAAAACACATGCAACACCAGTCAGTAGAAAAAACAGGATAAAAACAAAACTTAGCTTCTCAACCAACTGAAAAAAGGCCCCCAAAGTTTCCCAAATTTATTTGAAGACCCTCTTAAAGAAAAAAAATGATCTTTTCCAGTTTTAGGAAATAAAGAACATCTCTGATCCAATGAACAAAGGAAAGAGGAGAGGGAGATTTCCACTTAAGCAGAATCACTCTCCTTGCAACAAGAGTATATGTATGTATGTGTGTGTGTCTGTGTGTGTGTGTGTGTGTGTGTGTGTGTGTGTGTGTACATATGAGTCTCTTTCTGCACTAACCTCCCTCCAGACTCGCCACAACACTCCCACGATGCACTGTGCAGCTTCACCTCCTGCTCTCCACAGGATATGAGCAGAAAGTGATGCCCTTACTCAACAAAAGCTAGCCTGGGTATACCCATGCTGCCTTGTGTTTCGAACTTCGACGGAAGTTTTCTTACAGATCCAACATGGCTGCAGCAGACACGAAGCTCTCTTTCGATCTAGCTGTAGACAGTGTTCTAGATAGTTTAGAGCCAAAGTTTTAAAAGAAGAACAACGTTTGGCTTTACACTCCTTTATCACCACCAAAAAGGATGTTTTAGCCTTGCTTCCAACAGGATTTTGCAAAAGCCTAATCTACCAACTAGCCCCGTTAGTGGCTAAGCTAATGGGGTTTAGCAAGACCCCGGCCGTTGTGGTTGTCTTGCCATTGATTGGCTAAGAGCTAGGTACAGACGCTTATGATAGACATTCGTAGCACACAATATACGGCTCCGGATGATCGTAAACCACACTTCCTCTACGGAAAAATGAACAGGTAGTACCCAGACTATATCTCATTTGTGATATATAGTCTGGCATACAGGCTAACCAACAGCAGCTACAGAGATCTGATTCAGAAAATATTCTTTGACAAAGTGTGAAAGGGTGTGAAACAGTTCTTCCGATCTTAAATCAGTGTTTTAGTCTCCATTCAGACCGAAATCACTGACAGTGACTGTAACAGCTGCAGTATTTATATGAGCATTTATTAGCTTTAAATTTAAAAGAAGAACAACGTTTTAAAAGTTTTAATTTTTTAAGAGGTGTTTTTAAAAGAAGAACAACGTTTGGCTTTACACTCCTTTATCACCACCAAAAAGGATGTTTTAGCCTTGCTTCCAACAGGATTTTGCAAAAGCCTAATCTACCAACTAGCCCCGTTAGTGGCTAAGCTAATGGGGTTTAGCAAGACCCCGGTCGTTGTGGTTGTCTTGCCATTGATTGGCTAAGAGCTAGGTACAGACGCTTATGATAGACATTCGTAGCACACAATATACGGCTCCGGATGATCGTAAACCACACTTCCTCTACGGAAAAATGAACAGGTATTACCCAGACTATATCTCATTTGTGATATATAGTCTGGCATACAGGCTAACCAACAGCAGCTACAGAGATCTGATTCAGAAAATATTCTTTGACAAAGTGTGAAAGGGTGTGAAACAGTTCTTCCGATCTTAAATCAGTGTTTTAGTCTCCATTCAGACCGAAATCACTGACAGTGACTGTAACAGCTGCAGTATTTATATGAGCATTTATTAGCATATAAACATATTTTGTTGGTGACAGGTTTGCAAGAATAAATTGCAGCTAATGACTTCCTAATATAAGGATGAAGCAGAATGAAGCAGAATGACAGCAGCATGATGACGATAACCTCCATCATTGACACAGGATTAAAAACACACACAATCCTTTAAGAAACCCCCTCTATCTGTCTGCTGAGCTTTATTTTCCCTGATCTTTCTGATGTCTTCTGCTTGTTCCTCTCCATTACCAGTTCACTCAGGGGTTACACTCTGCTGCTGAACTCTACTCACCTGCCTGAAGTGATGAACGTCTAGAAATGGATCTTTTCCACTGATGTGCTCATTGTGAGTTGATGTGTGTGAGAGCGCAAGTGAAAGATAGAAATATATATGTGATTTCTCTTTGTTATTCTGAGGGTTCATCAATAACTCAATAACTCGTTCTATTGATGCATACAACAGCTCGCTCTCTCCTCCTCTCCAGCCTCTGATCATCAGTCTGATAATAAAGTAGCAGTGTATCGGTGCACGTATATATATATGTACGGGTCAAAATTTACAGTATAGATGTTACTATCGTTAATAATATTAAAATAAAAAAATAAAATACAAATTTATTTGAGAGATGTCTTCTTATACCCCTCAGTAATAGTCAGCTAACATAACAACCTTTTATTAGGGCCTCGGGGCAATCGCACCGAGCACTGGTCCCATACTGCAATAGCTGTAGGGACCAGTGCTTGGGGCAAAGCGAATACGAATATGAAAGAATATGAATTTTGAAAAACTGCCCAAAATTCTGCATTGAAATGAATGGGACGGCGGAGATTCTTAAACGTCTGTTCTTCCAGCATAATTTCACCTAGAGACTCCATTTAAACTTTGAACAGTAGACACAAGTCTTGTGTATCGGTGTATTAATCCACGTTTTGATAGGTCATATAGTTTTTTATCAATCCCTGTTCAATGACCATGATCATTTTTGGAGAAATTCTGAGATTATAATGGGTGTGTATTGCACAGAATGTTCGTGTCACAGTGTGTGACATCATCGCCAGAGTGTAGAGGGAGAGAAGAAATATATTATATAAATTTGAAAACTGAGCCCCAGGCCGCAAATTTCACTCTACAGAGATCATTTATACATAGAAATGTAGGAAAATTTGTCTTCTCACTCACAGTCCTCTGGTAAAGCTGTCAGAGTTATAGTTTGGGCGTAGGACGCACAGATGCGCCACCAACACGCGCCAACAGCCTCATTGGCTCCCATATTAAAAACGCAGGAAGATTTCAGAAAAAGGGACATTTAACAGTTTTTGTAGATCGCTCTAACAAAGCTATTTTTTAATTTTTCTTAAAAAAAACCATATGTAGACGTTCAGGAAGAACTCAGGACGCTCAATGTGAAGTCGGATCAATAATAGGTATTATGGTTTTGCCAAAAATGCTTTCTGTTTGACGCCAGGTGTCAGGTAATTCTGTTGATTGCTTTGATCCGATTGCCTTTGATCTTTGATGTGATTACAGTTACAGATACACACACACAAACATGCGCGTAAGCGCGCACACTCCTCACACATGCATATATATGCTTCAAACACACACGTGCACACACACACACACACACACACAGGTAACTTTATGTGATTTTAATTACACACACACACACACACACACACACACACATAAACACACATACACACACATTTTAAGGTTAAAGGGCATAGTTTGAAATCTCTGAAGAATATCATCATAGTGTACACGCCGGCAGTAGCCCCCGTGGCCCTTTCAGAATTTCCCCAGGGGAAATTTTCTAGTTTATTTACATAATTCTCTTGAGGTTCATTTTAACACTTTTTAGGAGCACTTTTTAGGCCACACCAAGTATATTAAAGCTAATCTTTTCATAGATAAGGAAGCCAAACAAGGTAACCAAGAAGTAAGAAACAAATTGGATGATAAATAATTGTTTTGAGGGTATTTTATGGATCATTTAAGACACGGGTAAAAACCGACCCGCTAACACCATGGATAGTAAAAGAAAGCTAACATAAGAGGAAGGTTAAAGAGTCACTAAAAGTCCTTTGTTTCAGCAGAAGAACAATGCATATGGGTATTTAATATTGTTGTTGAAGGATTCAGGTCCAAATCTTGACATTTTTGTGCAAAATATAGGAATTCTACATGATTAAATCTGTATATTTCTTGCCACGTTCGAGCATTGAAGCACTCCAACCCAAGAGCCATCAGAGAAATGTTTGTTTTCCTGCCACCTGTAGCTGGATGTGTGTTTCTGTCCTTCAGTGTCCAGCCTCTCAGCCTCTCTGTGAGAGCAGACGTCTCGCTCTACATCATTTAAACGCCCATTATCCAGGTGACATTTCCACTGGTGTACAGCACATTAAACAGCACAACTGCAGGATCTCTCCGGCTGATTTACGACTCTTGTCACTTCGGCATCAGGGAGAAATGTCACCGCGGTCACTCAGCCGCTGATGGATGAAGTGGACCTGCAGTCTGTGTGACGAGAGCTCGTGTGTGTTAAACATGTACAGACTTCTTGTCAGTCAGAGCAACGGCTCCCCGCTTAGCACCGACTCTTTGATTCTTCTCCCATTCTAACACATTCAGCGAAAAAACAGTCACCTGCAGCTGGTCACACAGCAGACTGTCACCATCTTCTCTCTCCCTGACTCTGACTTAACAGTTTTCATTAAGTGGGTGGGTAATTTTTGCATCTTGGTAAGTTTTGCAGCAGCAGCCTGAAGCAAAGTGATTTCAATCAAAGAGGAAACTTTTGTGGAAGAAAAAAAGAGACAAAACAAATCATGCAGTATGGCTGTGACATGCCCTTCAATGCACACACAGAATAAATCTGGGTTATTAACTTGGGTCATATTATTCACTACTGTCAGCTATAATGATGTCGTAATATTCAAAATTATCGCCAAGATCTGGCAACATGTCATCAGTGCACTGAAGTTCTTCCAATGTCTTTTTAAATGTACCTCAAAATAAAACCTGGCTGCAGAAACAAATACCTGTGTTAGTGGTGAGTCGTATATGAACGTTTGGTTCACTTTAAACTAATCTTTTCTATGACTGGGCAGTAATGAGTCTCAGAGAGAGATTGGTTCCCTCGTCAACTGGCAGCTGCATCAGCTCAGTCAGGACAGGAAACAGAAAATATTAGTTCACTCAGCTATTTGTCCTCAAGTTAGAGTCTTTGGTTCTTTTGTCCCGTGACAGCTGCCTAGTCAGCCTGTTCTCCTGTCAAAAACGTTAATATAGGTCATGTGTATAGGCAGCGAAATCTCCGTAATTCACTGTCCGCTGCCATCTTGCTAATGTAGCAGTGATTGTCAGCCAAGTGAAGTTTAAAAGGGCGGATTCCAGTGTTTGGTTGGACGCTGGAGTGGTGGGTCGAACAAGTGACAGACTTCCACCCTGGAGATCAGGGTTCGTGTCCCGTGTGAAAACAAAAGAAATCCATTTATGTGAATCACGTTTTTGAACGTAACTTAGGTTTTTTACGGAACTTGCGGCGGTCCCTTGTTACTACTTCACTTCCAACATTTATGTACATTTATTTCCTGTTTAAACTGTCTTTATAACGCCTTACCATGAGTTTTTTTGCCCTAAACCTAAGCTCAGTGGTTTTACAACATAAATCCACAGAAACTGAAGCCATTTTTACAACTGCAGACCATACGTGTGTGCTATTTTTAGAACGTGCCATTGTGCTAAGAGCCGCGCCGCCATACGTGAAATTGTGCTATGAAACGTGAGCCGCGATACGTCTATATAATTTGTGGTACTGACGCACGACCTCTTCTGCCTTTTATGTTGGAGAACTTGTTGGCCTTGTCACTGTAGAGGAGCTTAATGATTCATTCACGATGCAGAACACCTGGTTTGACCTGTTTGGGACATTTGTGTACTAAACTTTCTCAACTGAAGCAAACCATGTTTCCTTCAGTGTTTGAGAACAGCACTTCTTCTTTACATCGGCCGACTGTCCGATAGTCAGTGACCCGAGTCAGTAGAAACACTAGAACTTCACAACACTAACCTGTGTAAACATATAAAATCCCAATCCTTTAAATTATTTATTGGATAAATGGAGTCAGATACGTTGAGTTTTTCAGATGTTTGATCTGAGGTGAAACAGGTTCTCTGAAGGTCTCTTATAATTCTGTTGCCACCAGGCATCGTCACCTAATGAGGCCTACAATGAGGTCATTACACACACACATACACACACACACACACACACACACACACACACACACACACACCTGTCCCTCTCTCTTACCAAGCTAACTTCCTGCATTTGTCTCTGTCTGGCATGGAGCCCAAATTAATTGGGCAGGACGTGTCCTAACGAGGCGATGTAATGAGCTGACCTAACGAGGAGCGTCCTGCCGTCTGATGGCCTCACTCTTCTCCGCTCCAGCGATCCAACCTCATTTCTGTCTCTGCACCGGACAATGACACAACGAGCCGTCCGTCCCCTGGAGTGTGTCCGAGCCGGAGTAACGTCTGACGACTCTGTGCTTCAGCGAGCAGGACGTCGACGCTCTGCTGTGACCTCAGAGGTCAGAGTGGCAAGTGTGGGACATGTGTTTACATCTTTGCAGGACAGACTGCTGCAGAGAAGAGGCTCACATTGGTTGAACTCTGTCTCCTTGTCCTGTGAGAGTGAGAGCTCTGTCCGCTCAGGATCTCAGACAGAGGACTCTCTCACAGATTGGCTGGTTCGGTCTGGGTGTGTCTGCATGCTGATTGGTGCATCACCATAACCTGCTGTTTAAAAGTGCCATATGGTACATCCCATGTCTCTTATTTTATGTCTCCTCTATCCTCGCTTGAACCGGAAGTTCTTTCGCGTGCGCCATCCAAACGACCATCCCAAAGCTCTTATTTGTGCTCAGAGGACAGAGGATAGAGGAGGCATATCGGAGGAGCCACAAGTGAGGATACTTGCGAGCATCCCATGCGGAAGTCTTTAAAAGGTGGCCCCGCCCCCTGACTGGTCATCAGTTATTGATTAGAAGCTGCAGCTGATCGGACTGATCTTATACATCACAACATCGTTGTAGTTCCAAACCGGAGTGAAGACAGATCACAGGTTAAACTCAAGTGTGTCCCCACAAGTTTTATATTTTATTTATATGATTCTCTATGTAGTTAAAATCTGTTTTATTGTGGCTCTGAACAACAAAAAGACCACAAACATATTTCTACATTTAAAATAAATTAAAAGAAAGATCACTCTAGAAGCTTTTTTTCCCTTTCATGATCTGTTATTTCCATCATTCATATTTATTATTATTATATATTATAAAAGTAAAAAAACAACAACAGTACAGGGTGAGAGTCTGTCCGTCAGCAAGAAACACTTTTACATTGTTTGTCATTTCCATCAGTCCCACGTGAGGCTGATTATTGCTGAATGTAGGTTTGATCTGAGTGACATCATTTACATTTTACCTTAATCATATAAACTAATAAAACATTGGCCGGTGTTCAGCAGACACAATCATGTTCTGGGATATGAAATAATGAATTTATCACCAGGATCATCTACTACGACACTGTATCAGGGCCATGAATGAAAATAAATAAATACGGACACAGGGGACAGGGGCCCAGCCACCATGGCACGCGTAAAAACACATAACATGAGGTGATGGTAATACATCACCACATTTCATTCGTTTCGACCTGCAGGATGTCTCCGCTTTTCCATGACTCACTCTGTTATGGGTGTTTTATCAGAGTGATTGTCCATAAGTGATTCGACTGTGCGCTCAACTCCAGCCTCTCGTCACATGGGGCGCTCTCTTTCAGACCCTACTCTGCTCCTTGCTTGACAGTTACAGTGCTTAACATTAGTCTCACCTTTTTTTCACAGCAGCAGGTTTATTGTTCAGTGGTGGTTCAGCAACATTGCCGCTGGTGCCACTTCTCATGGGCGTAGAGTTCGATCCTTGAGCCACACACTTGTCCGCAGATGGAGCAAGGGAAACCAGATGCCAGGGAGGTACCAGCTGCCCACTGGTGTCTCTGGGTGTGGTGGCACAAGTGACCTGCCAGAGTTTCAAGCTGCGTGAGAGGGATGTTCGCTCGCTTTAGGATGTCCCTGGTGTAGTCCTTAAAGCGCCGCTTTTGCCCTTCAGCGGATCGCTTTGCACCCATTAGTTGGCTGTAGAGGAGGTTGGTGTTCATGCATGCATATGGTGTGTCCTATCCAGCACAGATGTTTTTTGGCCACAGCTGTTTCCATGCAGATTGAGCCAGTGTTGCTGAGGATGTCTGTATGGGGGATACCGTCTTCCCAGGACAGACTGAGGATCTTCTGTAGGCAGCGGATATGGAAGGCTTCTAGGTTGTTGATGTGCTGGTGGTATGGGGTCCATGACTCTGCCCCATAAAGCAGAGTGGAGAGACATACCGCATTGTAAACAGCGACCTTGGTGCTGACCTTCAGGTTATGGTTTTCAAAAACCCTGCTGCGCAGGCGTCCAAAAGATAATGAGGCTTTATTGATCCGGGTGTGTATTTCTGTGTCAAGGGAGCAGCATGAGGACAAAGTGGAGCCAAGGTAGTTGAAGTGATCCACTGTACATGACCTCGGTTTTTTTAATGTTAACCTGTAGGCAAAAGGATTGATACAGGCTGGATATTGTGTTGAGGGCGTGCTGCATCTTTGTCCTTTTGCGGGCCTGGAGCTGACGGATGTTGAAGACCCAGATGTTTTGGATCAGGAGGTGCAAGCGATGCGTGAGGATGTATCCCCCGTGTTTGAAAACCTCTGCAGGGATTCCATCGGGTCCAGCGCTTTTATTGTTCTTCAGCCCTGCAATGGCTTGCCGGATTTTTGAGTAAAGTGGTGAGGTGTCCAGGTGCATGGTTAGTGGCAGGTCTGGGAGTTTATCCAGAATATGTGGGTCGACAGGATTACTGTGATTGAGGAGACCCTCAAAATGATTTGCCCAACGGGCAAGAATCTCGTGCTGATCCTTGAAGAGCGTGGACCCGTCAGCTGATCGGACTGGGGCAAACGACTGCTTCCTCGGGCCGTGCAATGCTTTTTTGGCATCGTAAAAGCCTTGAGTGTTATGCCAAGTTTTGGATCTCTTGCGCCTTTTGCATCCACCAGGTGTCCCCCATATCCGGAGGACTCGCTGGGTTACAGTTCTTGCAGCAATAAAGGTGGTTTTAAGGGTGGGAGATCCAGGGCAGGACAGGAGAGCCTTGTGGGCCTCATGTTTGGTTTTCAGGAGTGACTGTATCTCAGCTGAGTTACAGTCAAACCAGTCCTGGTGACGTTTCCTTGTCTGACCAAGCGCCTCTGAGGCTGCGCTATGAATAGCCTGGCACAGAGCTGGCCAATCGGCTGATTCCTCCGGGATCTTTTCAAGGTTTTCAGCAAGGAGCCGTCGAAGGTTGTCTTTGGTGGTGGGGCTGTTCAGCGCCGTACAGTTTCTTGTTTGGAGCTGTCCTCGGGACGCGGGGTTGAATGCTCATAAGTAGTTTGGATCTGACCATGAGGTGGTCAGTCCAGCCCTCAGCTCCACCCATGACACGGGTGGTGAGGACATCTTGTCTGTCCTTTTGACGGACGATCACGTAGTCAAGGAGATGTCAATGTTTTGAACGGGGGTGCTGCCAGGTTGTCATAAGCCTGTTCTTCATCTGGAAGATGGTGTTTGTAATGACCAGCTGGTGCTCTGCACAGAGGGAGAGGAGTCTGAGTCCGTTGTGGTACATTTTCCCCACTCATGCTGGCCAATAACTTTACTCCATACCAGGTGCTCCGTGCCCACTCTAGCATTGAAATCTCCCATGAGTATGAGCCTGTCCGTAGCCATTGTATTCTGTAAGATGGCATCAAGAGCTCTATAGAAATCCTCTTTGATATTATGATTGGCACCAAGAGTTGGTGCATATGCACTGATGAGCGTGGCGAAGCATTCCTTTGCCAGGGGAATGCTGCATGTGATCAGTCTTTCATTAATGCCAATGGGGGATTCCGGTATGCGCTGCAGCAGTTTAGTCTTCACGGCAAAGCCAACTCCATGGTTACGGCAAGAGCCTTGGGGAGGGGATTACATGAGGGAACCCATGACGACCTTTGTCTAGCAGGAGTTGCAGGGGGCTGCCGGTGTCTGGTCAGTTGGACTCCGCCTGTGCCTGTCCCCAGGTACAGGTTTGTCTTTGGGGTTTGCTCCCCTAGCCACCGTACCCTCCCGAGTTAACCCACGTGGCTGTGGGGTTGCCTTCTTCCGCCTTCCCAGCCGTTGTGGTGGTTCTCATACCCATCATCTTCTCTCCTTGCTTCCTCTCCTTGTTTCCTCTTCTCTCCTTGCTTCCTCTCCTTGTTTCCTCTCCTCTCCTCTCCTTGTTTCCTCTCCTTGTTCACTCAAACCGTTCCCTGAACCAGCGAGGCTTCAAACATCATCAATGACGACTCTTGCCCTTAAAGAAACAAACCTCGATACACGCTTCATAAAAACCTTCCCGGATTTCTCAACAAATGCTCTGAAGCGTCGGCCCAGTCCGTCCCATCACTAGTTTGTTGGTTTGTTAGGGACAGATCGTGGTCTGGGTCATGAGATGCATTAAATGACACATGGACACTAAATCACAGAATTATTGTGCCACTAATCTGATCAGGATAGCACATTTTTCTAAATAAGTGGAAAATGTTAATGTCAAATAAATGGTATTTATTCATAAATTAATGAATAAACTCATAAACACTCATAAATTGGGTGTATTATTTCACAGGCTTTTTTTATTATGTGCAAATGTCATTAAAAAAAGAGAAATAACTTTTATGACAAAAATAGTTTTTTTTATATTATTATCTAATTGCTTAATGTTCTTGAATGTTAAATTATAGTGAATTCTACATAAAAATACAAAAAAATAAACATCATATTGCTGAATGTAAAATTAAGGAAACTTTCTGTTTTCTGACAGTAAAACTTTACATTTAATGTAAAAAAAAAAAAAAAGTTTTAAAAGAAGTCACTTACCATCAATTAAAGTCAAGATATCTGTAAAATAATACTGTGATTTGACAGTAAATGTTTGGCAACTTTTGCTGCCAGACTTATTGCAATTTTTTTTTTTTTTTTTGTGCAGTTATTATGGAGGAGCAAATTAAATTAGCACATTTTTCCAAATAAGTGGGAAATGTTAATGTTCCAGGGATTTGAGCCACAAACCTTCTGACTAAACATGACAAAAGGAAGCTGGACATCTAAATATATTGGTAAATTTGCTGATTTGGATAAAGTTTGACTGATGAGGATGAGAGAGGGGAGAGATAACGTTTAGAGGGCTGAGAGGAGAACAATCTGTGGCTCTGGGTTAATGGAGGCATTTACAGGACATATGGTTCATCACTGATCTCTGACAGAGAGAACAGCTCAGCCAACAGGACATAAGGCTGTAAAATGTGAGCTAGGCTGGTTATCCAGCTAAGTTGTTGTGTGACAGATGGTTTGTTGGAGCTCAGTCGCCCCGAGGCCGCTCCGATACAGGAGGCGTCCCATTCTGTTGGCGCTGCTCCTCTCAGCTCTGTCCTGTTGCTGCTTCCTCCTCTCCTCTCCTTGTTTCCTTTCCTCTCTCCCGTCCTTGTTTCCTCTCTTCTCCTTGTTTCCTCTCTTCTCCTTGTTTACTCTCCTCTCCTTATTTCCTTTCCTCTATCCCGTCCTTGTTTCTCTCCTCTCCTTGTTTCCTCTCCTCTCCATGACTCCTTTCCTCTCTCCCGTCCTTGTTTCCTCTCCTCTCCTTGACTCCTTTCCACTCTCCCGTCCTTGTCTCCTCTCCTCTCTTTGTTTCCTCTCCTCTCTTTGTTTCCTCTTTTCTCCTTTTTTCCTTTCTTCTCTCCCGTCCTTGTTTCCTCTCCTTGTTTCCTTTCCTCTCTCCCGTCCTTGTTTCCTCTCTTCTCCTTGTTTCCTCTCCTTGGAAATAGGGAGCAGACCATATCTGGACTGTGGAGGAGCGAGAGGGATCTGACGACACTGACTACACGCCTCTCTACACCTCAACCTGAATGACTCATGTTAGCATTAACTGGAGCATTAACTGGATGGTAGTTTTGGCAAAAAACAAAAACTAAATGTTGGTTACTGACCTCAGAAAACTGAACAGCGACTCCTTGGAGTGTCTATTAGTCCAACCAAACACTGAACAAGACATTTAATGAACAAAACGTTCAAATAAATTGTCATTAAGTGAAAATACCGGTAAACGTCCTTTTTTTTCTTTAAAAAAAAAAACATTTCTGAGGTAATAAATCAAGTGAGAAGTTTTCTCATTTTGTATGAAAATGAATGGATCCAAATGCTTCTGCAGCCGCCCCCTGCTGGAGTCTTTGCAGCTGAAGGCACTAACTGGTTTGCCTCACGAGATAAAAGCAGTTTCGTCCAGTTTCTCCTCCACTGGTGCAGAGACTGTGTGACGCTCTTCATACATGGATTGAGCTTTACAAATTAAAGCCATAACTCCAGAGTAGTTTTGATAGGCTGAGGGCTTTTAGGGAGATCAGGTATCTAAAAAACAGTTTGGACACATTGAGGACGTGCTGATGTGCCGATAACTAACTCCACAAACAAAGATATTAATGTGGCTTTTAAGAAGTTTGTTAAGTGGATGGAGATCTCATTATGTTACGACGTCCCCACATGTCTCAAAATCTCTTCGCCTGCTCGTCTGATTATCAGTTTGTCAGCGTCACGATTAAAAGTGGATTTAAGTGTCTTCATGTGACAGGAAGCCAGCAAGGAATCATCTTTCTGTCTGTTTTACTGTTTTTCTTCTTTCTTCCTGACGGTCCTGTCAGGAAACACTCAGAACGACGTCAAACTGTCACGTTCTGTCTTCTCCTTGTGTCTGTTAGTCAGGACGAGACGCTCAGTGCAGCTGGATGTGATTATAAGAGACGAGCAGGAAGAATTAATGTAAATGTGCTCTAACAAATTATCCTTCAGAGTTCAGAGTATCTTTGGATATGAGAAGCTATAAATATACTTCATTTAACTTGTGTGTAATGGACAAAAAACACTGTATTTGTTATTGAAATTTACTGTATATGATCTATTTTTTTAAAGATATCTGTAAAATAATTGACTGTGATTTGATAGTAAATGTTTGGCAACTTTTGCTGCTTAAGTTTTTAAATTTTTTTAATGATTTTTTTTATTTGTGCAATTATGGAGGAGCTATTAAATTAGAAAAGTAGATTTTCTTATTAAATTGCTTAATGTTCTTGATTGTCAAATTACAATGAAATCTATTTGAAAGCACAGAAAAATACTCATCATATTACTGAATGTAAAATTAAGGAGAAATTCTGTTTTCTGGCGTTAAAACTTTAAAATTAATGTAAAAAAAAAAGTGAAAATAAATCATACAAGAACTGTAAAATACAGATATTTACTGCATAGGATCTGCATTTCTATATACATTATGTAAAAATTAACGGTTGTTTAGTTTTGCTGCCAGTCTTTTTACAATAAACAGTCTTGTTTATGTTGTTTGTTTTTTATGATAGTTGACAGAATCGATGCTGTTGTTGTTGTTGTTGTTGTTGTTGTGATTGCTGTTGCGTGACCTCCAGGACACAGTCAGCTCTCCGTGTGAGTCACACTGATGCATGTGAAGCCATGCATGTTTTCAACATCAACAGTAAACATTTCTATTATGTAAATACACAGCAGGTGCATTCCATTCATTTTTAATGCATGTGTAAAAGGTTAATGTAAACAATGTGTGCTGCTCGTCATGTTTCACGTGTTCATGCATAGAACGAGACACGCACGCGTAAACACGAACGTGTGACAACTCTCAACTGCTCCGAGTAACAGCTCCTAAAAATACTGCTTCCTGTTAGAGTGTGTGTGTGTTAAATCTGTGTGTGTGTGTGTGTGTGTGTGTGTGTGTGTGTGTGTGTGTGTGTTGGCACCAGAAAAAGCTGGCAGAGAAGTTGTCACATGACACATCTCCATCCAAGAGTCGCTCATTAATTGTTGGTGAAGGTGCATGAAGAAGCCCCCCACATGTGACACACACACACACATACACACACACACATGGGCTGGCAGACACACACATGACAGAGAGTTCAACCCAATTATAGTTTTAATTACTTTCCCTTTCGGGGTCATCTTCACTTTGTAAATCTCATTACATGTAGCCGGTGTTCCTATCCAGCTGGACGGCTTAGAACAAGTGACAAGCTCTTAATTTGAGCTGCTTGTGGGAGAATAAACACTCAGACTTGTTTAACACTTTTGACTCTGCTGCAGAGAGGCAGTGGGGCTCTCTGGCCCCAATATGTCCCATTCACTCTCCTCCTTTGTGTCTTCTACTCCAGTGGCCAAGTTGTTTCTGTGCTCTCCTGCTGGCTACACCCTGCACGCTGCACGCTCTGTCTGCAGCTTCAGACTGACCACACGCTGGTGAAGCTCCTTTTTCTGTAGCTGAACAGGGGAAGAATCGCCAGTCACCAGCTCTGATGCATCACCTGCATCGACCTGAGACCTCCAGACATCGAAGACAGTCACACTTAGACAATTGACATCTCAACAAACATTTTTACAGACGTAAAATTACCGAAAAAGACTTCAAATGATGGGAGAGACACAAAATTACCAAAAAAAGATACAAAATTAAAACATAATTGCCAAAAAAGACACAACAATACCAAAAAGACATAAAACTCCCCCCAAAAAGACGTAAAATTAGAGGAAAAGAAGTAAAATGACCAAAGTAAAGACACAAAAATGGCCAAAATAAGGACATAAAATTAAATAAAAACGACACAAACTCTTTCCCAGCAGCAGAACAGTGTTGGTGTCCCATGTGAATCAGCATCAGCATGTGATTCAAACATCTCTTTACATCCTGCATCAGGGCTTTACTGAGAACACTTTAGAGTTTGGTGGCTGTATGTAAAGACAACATTAATGTGTTTGTCCACAGCTTCTCCCAGCAGCAGCCTGACTGCTCAGAGTACGATTAGAACAATTTCATCAGAATCACAACACTGAGTTCTCAATAAGAAGACTGTTAAACTCAACCGAGCAGTGAACGCAACACCATAACACCTGAAGGGGAAGGTGTCCTCTAACACAGAGGTGCTGTGTGCTTCATTAGAGGTGAGAACATGATCTGAAATAACGGCTGGATTCAACCTACAACTAAGGAGAATAGTATTAAAAACCTTCAGCTGGCTATTTCTAGAAAATCCTCTCGCTGTTTCTCGTGACCTCAGTCCAATCAGAGGACAGTTTTTTTCCAGTCATGTCAGACTGTCCTCCTGTGACACTGTACAGCAGCTTATTACTACACATATCTGTGTTTGCAGTTAGTGGTGCCATCTGGTGGCCAAGACAGAAGTGAGTATAAAGAACGACAAGGTCCGCTCAGTGCGAGCAGGAGGGGAAGTGAATGAGTCAAACTAACAGAAATTCTGTAAAATAACTTCTGCTTTATATCATCTATAATTATCTCACTTCTGGCAGGTATGTACATTTATTTAACTTTTTTAACTTTTCTTTTGTAACCCCTAACATCAACTTTTCCCCTAAGCCTCACAAACAGTTTGTTTGAGTTCCTCTGAAAAGTAATGCTCTGGTGTCCCACAATATTTGGTTCAATGACAAACATAATGTGAAAAGACACAAACACGCCCAGGACTTTAACCCCAGAGATGTAAAAAAACAAAAAAAAACAAATACAAAAAAATTTAATACGGCCAAAAAGATGTAATATGGCCCAAAAAAGGCACAATCACCAAAAAATGCATAAAATTACCAAAAAAAAGGGAATAAAATTATTTTAAAAAAAGACACAAGATTACAAAAAAGATATAAAATTAAACACACAAAATTGCCAAGAAAGAAACAAAATAATAATTTTAAAAAATCCACAAAAAGACATAATATTGCCATAAAAAGATGTAAAATAACAAATGAGATGTAAAATGACCAAAGGAAAGACACAAAAATGGCCAAAACAAAATTACCAAAAAAAGATGTAAAATTAACAAAAAAATACTTAAAATGACAGAAAAAGACACACAATTACAAAAGCGATATGAAATAAAAGATTCAAAATTGTGAAAAAAAAGGGAAAAAAAATATCCCCAAAAAATACAGAAAAATTCACAAAAGACTTAAAATAGCCAAAAAAAAGACGTACAATTACAAAAAAATATATAAAAAGACCAAAGGAAAGACACAAAAATGGCCAAAAAATAAAAAAAAAAACGACACAAACTCCCAGCGGAGCAGTGTTGGTTTCTATGTTTTACCAAAGTGCAGCATGTGATTCAAACATCTCTTAACTTCCTGCATCAGGTTTTTACTGAACTATGTCACTTCCAGTAGTCACGTCGTCCTCCTAACTGCTTCACTTCCAGCATTTACATCATTGATTTCCTCTTTAAACTGTCTTTTAGAGCCTAACCAGGAACTGTTTGGCCCTAACCTTAGAGAAGTACTATTGTGGAATCATACAAACTCTTTCATGAGAAGACAGAGAACCTGAAGGGCGACTGATTCTCAACGTTAAAGATGTTTTAACCAGCGTCCCTGACGTGTTGATCTCCCTCAGCAGGAGGATCCTCAGGCAGCAGCTGACCTGGGATGGTCAGAAATAGTGGAAACTGAACTCTCTATGTGTCTAATCTCAACACAGATACCACCAACAATAATGAGCCTCTCACAGTTTAATTTAATTTGGGAGGTATTCCAGTGATCTGTCCTCGGGGTGACAGCGTCAGAGGACACGTAGCGCTTTGATGTGTTAATTAAGACTCAACAACAAAACAACTCAGATTAAAAAATAGAATAGCTCAAAGCTCCATTTGGGGAAAGTGTTCCTAAAAAACCCTGAGTACTCTGTTTTTTAGTCTAAAAGTATTGAGTTTGACTCTACTATATGATACTATCAGCATTATTCTCTTCAGGTATTTAGAGATTTATTTCTGGAGAGCTGACCACAGTTATCCTTCCATGGAACAACACGAGCTGCAGTCTGATCACCGTGGAGATATCAGGAGGCTGTGACATGACACAGACACTTTTTACACATTTTCCTTTCTTGACTAACTTGACTTATGCCTTTTATGCTCTTATATGGGGCATAGGCCGCAGACATCTGGGTCTGTTCTGTGCTGCTTTAACAAGGTGTGCCAACTATGTCCTCTTTTCTTCATTTCTTCCTCCAAGGTCCTTCTCCAGGTGTTTTGTGGCCTTCCTCGTTTTCTTTTGTCACCTGAGTACTTGTCTGGTGATGTTTATTGAATCCTTGCGTATGTGTCTGGTCCAGTTCCATTTCCTTTGCAGAGTCTCCATCATTACACTCTTTATTACTGATTTTATTTGGCCACCATATTTTCACTATTTTCCTTTGGCATCCATTAATGAAACTTTGGATTTTTTCTGTCTGCCACTGTTGTTTTCCATGACTCTGCACCATAAAGTCACAGATTTGAGTCACATTTGTATTGAAGAGTCTGATCTTTGTTTGTGTTGGTATTGCCTTTGTAGCAAGGTTATAATAGTTTTGGATTTTTCATTAGTTTTAGTTTTAATTTCGTTGTGAATTTTTGTTTTCAAATTCAGTTATTTTTTAATTAGTTTTAGAATGAGTTTGCTAGTTTTAGTTTGTTTTTTATTTTTTGAAAATGCTTAGTTTTAGTTTAGTTTTTATCAGTTTTAGTTTTTTTGTAATGGGCTATGTGTTGGGTGCGAGATTCAAAGAGGTCATAATAACTTTTGCCTTTATTTCCTTTGGCTTATCCATCTCAGCCCCAATAAGGTTATTAACTCTTACAGTTCTGGGTGTTTTGAGTTTTGGGTTCGAGTGTAGACATCCCAGTCTCAGTAAACATATTTACCATGTGTTCCTGCATGTTCACTAACAGCTATTTAGTTTGAGCTAAATAAATACATTTCATATTAACCAATAAGGATTATGCAGTGTTTCCCCTACATGTATTCTGCGCCGCAAAAATAAAATGTGATTTGTAATATCATGATTGAATTGAAGACTTTCATTTGCACACAGTGAAAGCACAAATCCAAAGTTTACAGTGTTGCGCTGGTGACACTTTTACCATAATAACTAAACATTTGCACTACTGGAAAAATTCCTATGTTTTCTGAAAGCTGAGAAGTTGCTCTTTACAGCCAATATGGTGTCATTACGGTAATTTCACTCGCACTTCTCTTGGAAGCCCACAAAGCAGGAATAGAAACACTGGATTATGTATGAAAAAAAGTTGACAAAGACAAAAACGAAGGACATTTTCACTATAATTTTAGCTAGTTTTGTAACCACACAATACAGTTTCAGTTAGTTATTGTTTTTTTTTCTTGTTTTTATTTTTATTTCAGTAAACGAAAATGTTTTTTCAATTCTAGTTTTCGTTGTTTCATTAGTTTTCGTTAACTAACTTTGCTTCATAGTCCATAGTTTTCTTAGAAGGACAAATGCTGTTCTTGCTTTTCCCATGCGTGACTATTTTCCTTTACTGTCACATTATTATTTCCATCTGGAACATGTCTTCATCAGTAAAACTCTGATCTGAGGCCGGTTCACTACTTTATCCTCTCCCATATTTATAACATGAGTCTAGAACAAAAAGGGTCTTGGTGTGTGAGCAGTTCAGGATTATTAGGTTGTGAAAGTTTCCTAGTCAGTCTATGTTATCGCCTATTATTTATATACAGTCTACAGTATATTCCCAAACTTTCTAACCTTCCAGTCAGAGATAATGTGAGCATTTCTCCAGAAAACGGACTGTGTGTCTGTGTGAGGAAAACAGTTTCTGTTCCACAACTGTTGAAGATCTGACGAGTTCTTTGTCTCACAGAGCTGCACACACACAGTTTAATTCTGTGGTGAAGTGGAGAGTGACTCTACTGCAAACACACTAATGTGCCTTTGAAATGCATACTCAACTCACCGCCTGAGGATCACACACTGAGAGATAAGGTGTGTTTAAATAGGCACTGCTGTATAATGCTTGTGTGTGTAACAGAAGAACAGGTTGTTTTAATCAGGTCGCCACCTGTTGGAGTTATAAACAGGATCTGTGTGTGATGAGTTCAGCTGGAGGTCAAGGGAAATGTGTGAGCTGCTGTGTGTTTGTTTTTGTTTTTAGGCCATGAAATTATGGAACAAGTGTATTTTTTTAAAGCAATTCCCCCTTTAGGGATTAATAAAGTTTATCTTCGTCTTCTTCTCTCTCAGCCAGCAAGAAAACTCTCCGTGTTTCACTAAATTGTCAAGCAAATTTCAAGCACAGTTTTGAAATGTTACAAAGAAGAAATTCAGATTAAGACGCATTTCAATCAGCTGCACGGCTGAAATTCACCTGGAAACCGAGGATATGGTCCAGAGGATGCAGAGAAACTAATTTATCTGCTATATTAATGTTCTGAATGTCGTGTAGAGCAACTTCAATCTGTTCAGCAGTGTAGATGTTTTTTATTGGACTTTTAATGTGAAAGGAATGAATCCGGTATGTGCTGTACAGGAGTTATAATGAAGTTTTCTTGGTTTACAACACGACCTGATCGGTTGATGTCTTTATTCTCAACTTCCAAAAGAGAATAAACATTTTTTTTGATAGTTTATACTGTTGTTTTGTGTGAGAGTACCCAGGGCTGGTGAATGAATGAAATAATGAAATGACTCCTTCAGAAATGACAGTGATGTCATCGGATCTGACTCGTCTGCAGAGATAACAAGATGTTTTATTTCTGTTTTCTATTTTTCCTCCTGTGAGAAGAGCGAGGTGAAGGTGAGATGTTCCCGTAATGAAAAGACAGGAAAGAAGAGGTTAATTAAAAGACAGAAGGGTGGAGAGACGGAGAGAGAGAGGAAGTAGAGGAGGAGTGAAGTAGGAGGAGGAGGTGCTAATGAAGAGGGGAGGGAGAAAATAATTTTCTCATCAACACTCCTGCAGGTTGATCCCTCTGGAGTTCTCCTCCAGGTGTCCTGACGCCTCTCTCTACACCTCCCTCCACTCATCCCTCCTTCCCTTTAGAAATCACTCCTCCAATCTGTGTCCTTCTCTTGTTCTGTTTTCTATCTCCTTCTTTCTTTTCCAGATTCCTCCTCTGTTCACTCTCTAGCCCTTTCTGAGCACCATTCATGTATTCGTGCTCTCTCTCTCTCTCTCTCTCTCTCTCTCTCTCTCTCTCTCTCTCTCTCTCTCTCTCTCTCTCTCTCTCTCTCTCTCTCTCTCTCTCTCTCTCTCTCTCTCTCTCTCTCTCTCTCTCTCTCTCTCTCCCTGAGGAGATGACAGGCTGCAGCAGGTTGTTATTAATCCAGTGTGTGTTCTCCCGGGGTTTGTACAAGCAGACTGACAGGAGGAGTCTCCAGGAGAACGCAAACACACCGGGCAGAAGAGGAGAGAGGAGGGGGTGGGTGGGATTAGGACCACGAGTGATTGAGAGATAAGGGAGAGAAGAAGGTGAAAGGCGGACCAGAATGTTCCCATTCCCACATACAGAACACAGATGTTGACCTCTGATACTAAACACACTAAAATTACATGAAATTGTGAATAGGCGCATTTCCATCAAGTACTTTTCCTTCTAGTGAGCTGCTATGGGTGTGGCTTGTTAGCGGCTCAGGTAGTGGCTACTTACTAGTCTTACTGAAGTTATAAGCATCTAGGTGTATACCTGGATAATAAGATGGACTGGTCCCTAAACACAAACACTTTCTTTCATCAGACACAGAGATGCAAGGCGGTCAGACTGGACAGACTGGTCTAAAGAGCTGGTTCTGTGGTTGGAGCCGGGTTGGACACACTGGAGGAGGTGGTGGAGAGATGCACTGTCAAGATGTCCGAGGCCATCTTGAAATACCCGGATCATCCGCTACACAAAACACACCTACACCAAACAAAACTACACCAAAAAAACAGCAGTGGATGGCTCCTCTCTCTCTGTTGCAGGATGGAGAGATTCAAAAGATCCTTCACTCCTATCAGTCTGTCTTGTTCTAACAGAGCTAACAGACTCACTGAATTTACCCTCAGGGATAAATAAAGTAGTTTTGATTTGATTTGATTTGATTTGATTTGATTTGATTTGATTTGATTTGATTTGATTTGATTTTGATTTGATACGAGGCGGGATATGACGTGAGAAGAACTCGACACAACCGCAACACAACAGCACCATTTTTAAAAGAAATAAGCAGAGCAGACTGAGACAAGAGAATCGAGAACCGCCGTCACGTCACGCTTAAAATTGTCGCTGAATAATCACATAATTGTCACAGAACCATATACATCACATTAGAACTCCGTTGGTTAGCCACTACAAAAGTACCTGTATGGGAACAGGGGCCGAGGGTAGTAAAGTACTGAGTGGAAACATGCCTAATGTGACTGTATGAAAACAGTTCAGGTGCTGACAGGAAGAGGAGGATCTCTTTTCTAACTCTGCTTCATTCATCTCAGCTGAACTTCTCTGCACTAAACCTTCCATTCCAAAGTTTCTGTGCCAGTTTGAAGAGGAGGAATGACTTCATCAGACAGTGAATGTGTACATATGGCATGTGAGAGCCGTCGCCCTGAGGACCCTCACAAGTGTCTAATTCAATCAGTGCGGAGCTGCAGTGTGAAGGCGGAGGAAGCAGAGCCGTCTGCTGAGACTCGGATTAAACAGTGGAGAGGCTAAACATGTCTGAGGATGTCGTATCAACACCTGAGAGTTTCTGTCTGTCTCCAAACCAGCCCTGCAGCGGTTCAACTCACTGTGAATGAGCAGTTACAGTTCCAGGAACTCAGGGCTGAGCTGCAGCACAGACAGGGGTTCATACCGATCGATCTTTGGTTCAAATGAACAAAATGACTTGAACTTGACTTGACAAAAATTTGTTCTGTTTACAATCAGAGAAACAGTGAACTTCCCAACGCTATTACAGAAGCACTTCTCTAAGGTTAGGGCCAAACAGTTCCTGGTTAGGCTCTAAAAGACAGTTTAAAGAGGAAATAAATGATGTAAATGCTGGAAGTAAAGTAGTTAGGAGGACGATGTGACTACTGGAAGTGACATAGTTCAGTAAAAACCTGATGCAGGAAGTTAAGAGATGTTTATATCACATGCTGCACTTTGGTAAAACATGGACACCAACACTGCTCTGCTGGGAAACAGTTTAACTCAGATTCTTTGGTAATTTTATGTCTTTTTGGTAATTTTGTGTCTTTTGGGGTATTTTTTTTTCTTTTTTTGCTCATTTATTATCTTTGGTAATTTTGTGTATTTTTGGTGTATTTTTTTAGTATTCCTGTGTCTTTTTTGGTATTGTTGTGTGTTTTTTTGGTAATCTTGTATCTTTTGGGGCAATTTTACATCTTTTCTTTTTCTTTGCATCTCCTGGGTGAAAGTCCTGGGTTTGTTTTGTAGGGGAAAAAGTTAATTAAAGTTCATGTTAGGGGTGACAATGAAAAGTTAAAAAGTAAAAAAAATGTATAAAGCTGTCAGAAGTATAAAAAGATATGCACAGAATTAATATATAATATATTATATATAATATAATATAACAGAACTTCTGTTAGTATGACTCATTCACTTCCCTTCCTCTTCGCACTAAGGCCGCGTTCAGACTGCCAGCCAAAATCAGACTTTTAGCCCATCCAGATTGGAACTGGATGGCTCTTTTGACGACAGAACAGTCACAAATCACATGAAATCCGATTGCGAACTGGATCGAAACCACCTTCGGGAGGTAGTTTCAGATCGCATTTGGACAGATGCGTCTCAGTCTGAACCGCTCCAAAAACACTCAGATCGGTTTTGACTGTCCGTGACGTCCCTCTACGCGGCACGCGCCCGACTCATACGGGCCCAACGGGGTGATAAGGCCAATATACTGAGGTGACCTGCCTCCATCATGTTTGTTGTTCTTGTCGCTGTCGCAATTATATGACGTCTGACGCCGTTACAATGGCAACCTGTCAGATCAGTCAATAATGTGGCCCAGTCTGAACAGAGCCATATCCGATTTGGACACTTGCTAAAAACAGTGTGGACAGTTAGCCCTAAATATCTGATTTGAGTAGGAATCTGATTTGAATCAGATTCGCCTGCAGTCTGAATGCGGAATAAGTGAACCATGTCTTTATTTATACTCAAAAACGTCACTTCCGCCTTTGCCACCAGATAGAACCACTAACAAACATCAATATGTGTAGTAATAAGCAGCTGTACAATGACACAGGGAGACATTCTCACATGACTAGACCTCTAAAACTGTCCTTTTATTGGACTGAGGTGATAAACACCGTTCAACAGTCTGACTGCAGTCAAATCGTGTGAGAGGGAAAACAGGTAGAGATGCTCTGAGGTGCTCTGAAATGAAATACAGCTTGATAATTTAATTCCAAAGTCCTTAACTTCAATATTTAATGTTCGTGTTAAACTGTTATCAGGACTGACTCCCATTCTTTTATATTTACTTTCACTCTACATTATCGGCTGTTTGTTGGAGGTGTCACTGACAGACATTTAAAAAAAATCCCATTTATCTTTTCTCTCTGGGCTGGTTCCTCTTCATCTGAGCCGAGTCCACTGTGAGGAAGACAGACAGAGAGAGAGAAGACAACAGGCTGCAGGGACAGAAAGAGACACAGAAAGTGATTCAAACAGTCTGTCAGAGAGTCAGACGATCAACAGGAAGAATATTTTTCTCTGTTTCGAAGAAGGAGAGAAAATACTTATCATTTCAAAGAGAGGTAGAGAGGTTTATCACTGATTCAGATAAAGGGACGTTCAGAATACACAAAACTCATATTCATTTATTTATTTATGATGTTGTTTTTCCAGATGAAGGAGAGAGAGGATGTGAATATTTAAAAGCACTTTATCAAGACAGAACTCCTGTACATGACAGTCAGAAAGGCACTTTACATCAAATATTCACTGGCAAAACTTAAAAAAGCAAAAAATATCATTAAAAAAATGGGCCTTAAAGCAAGAAAAGAAGTGTCATTATTATTCAGTTTCATTATCGTTTTGTCATTCAGAAGAAAATAAATCCTCTTCAGTGTTCTGGTGTCACGCTGCAGCTCATTTTTCACAGATTCTCTCTATTATAAAGTCTATAAACTTTACTTTATCTACATTTACACAGGTTGTAATCTGTTTGTGTATTCAGTTAAATCTCACTGTGAACTGCTTCTCTTTACATTCATGTTCCAGTGGTTCATTCTGTGACGTAGCACTGATGTTGTGGTTTGTCTGTTTTATTCTTGATGGAGTTTTTCGGGAAACTGAACACAACATTGCACAGAATTAACATAACTGACAGCTCAAGCTGCATTGTCAGTTCCCACACGTTTATTTATTCACAGACATACTCTGAGTATTTTTTTTTAGGTAATTTTGTGTCTTTTTTGGTAATTTTACATTTTCTTTTGGGTTATTTTGTGTCTTTTTAGGGGGTAATTTTGTGTCTGTTTTGGTTATTTTGGGTCAATTTGTGTCTTTCTTTGGTCATTTTGTGCCCTTTTTTGATCGTTTTGAGATTTTTTTTAGTCATTTAACATCTTTTTGGGTCATTTTGTGCCTTTGTCATTTTGTGTCTTTGTGAGGCATTTTACATCTTTTTTGGTCATTTTACATATTGTTAGCTAATTTTGTGTCTTTGTTGGTCATTTTATGTCTTTTTCGGGTCATTGTGTGTCTTTTTGGTCATTTTACATCTTTTTTGGATGTTTTGTGTCTTTTTTGTCATTTTGTGTCTTTGGGATCATTTTTCAACTTTTTTGGTCATTTTGTGTCTTTTGGGGGGTTATTTTACACCCTTTTTGGTCATTTTGTGTCTTTATTAGGTCATTTTACATCTTTTATTTGGATGTTTTGTGTCTTTTTTGTCATTTTGTGTGTTTGGGATCATTTTTCATTTTTTTGTCATTTTGTGTCTTTTGGGGGGTTATTTTACACCTTTTTGGTCATATTACATATTTTTTGGTCATTTTACATCATTTGGGGTCATTTTGTGTCTTTTTGGTCATTTTACATTTTTTGGGTCATTTTACTCATACCTGTTGCTCATTGAAAGTGATCAGTAATCAGCGCAGTCAGTGTCAGCTGTGTGTGTGTGTGTGTGTGTGTGTGTGTGTGTGTGTGTGTGTGTGTGATTGTCCTCATAGCAGCTGTGTGAGGCCTTTATCTGCAGCAGGTTCAGAGTTCTGTGTGACTCTGTCTCACCTTCAGAGGCAGAGAGCGTCTCCTCTCCCCTTCATGCATTTAGACATTATTCCTCCAGTTTACTGGAGTCTTCTAGTGTTTAGTGCTTCTCTCCCCTTGATAGTTGTCAAACCAGCTCTGTGTGTTATTTAAAGGCTTCCTTCACAGCCATCTTTGTGTTTTTGTTTGTTTCTAAGGGCTGTTTAATGCCTTCTGAGTTTGTTTCTTCAGTCAGCTGCTCTGCAGTGGTGGTTTAGTTTCTCCTTCTCCAAGCCTTTTTATTTAAAGGAGCTTGTTATTTCTTTTCATTTTGCCTCATTTATATATATCCCCCTCTTCCATCCAATCATGTGCAATTTTTGTGGTTATCTCTCTATCTAACTTAAAGAAGTCTGCACCTGAGTCCCATATCTCATCCTCCACCCACCCTAACTGACATTTTGTGCTTCATACAAATCACTACAGCCACTAGAGGGCATCACTAACTCCAGACGGAGACACGAGGAAGGACTGGTGATCAGATGCAGCAGGACTGGATTTTGGCGTCTGCATTGCACCTGATCTAAAGGTCTGAAGTCGAGTTATTTGTACTCAGGTAGAAGAGGGCTGCACCTCACACAATGACCCTGATTTGTGTGCTTTAATTATTTATATCTCTTTCAATGGAGCTGCAAATAAAACAAAGCAAAGATAGGGGAGGATGCTGGGCTGTGCAGATGAGATGATGAGACCTCATGGAGGATAATGACTATAAAATGTTCCTCATGCATGTTCTGCTCCGGCCTGCTTTTACCTCAGAAGGGCGGCACATTTCACCAGATAATATCCATGTGAGAGCAGCTGTTTTAGCTCTTTGTCACACCTCAGCAGGTGTAATATCTAACTGGGTCGCTTGACCTGGAAGGTGGAGATGCTCCACCTGCTGCAGGACGAGATCATTATATCCCTCCAGACCTTTATATTCAGATTTCTGCTGTCTTAAACTCTCCTGACACCATTTATCGTTCCACTACTGGGACTCTGTGCTTGTTCTAAACAAACGACTCCTTAAGTTTCGTCTTGAAGTCCACCCTCACAGATTAGAGGCTGAACATGAGAGAAATAAAACCCTTCACTGCTCTGCTCCGGGTCCCCTGACGGAGAATCGTTGACCCTTAACCACCAGCATCAATCAGCCTGGTTATCTGCAGCGCTGTGGGCCTCCTGCAGGAAAACTCATCTCTAACTGCTGCTGCTGAAGCTCTTTACTGCTCATCTGCTACAGACACGAACAGTCTGCTGCTGACCTCTGGACACGCAGGAAGGAATATATTCAATATGAATACAAACCCCACAGGGAGCTCTTTAACTCCCACACAATGCAGACCTATAGACTGCATAAATAAAGGACGTATCACCGTGATGTCACCTGTTGGTTTGTGGCCAGTTTGAAGCATCGAGTTCATCGTTACACTCATCGCCATCTTGTGTCACCATCTTGTTTTCTGAAACAGGGAGCAGACCATATCTGGACTGTGGAGGAGCGAGAAGGATCTGATGACACTGACTACACGCCACCTCAACCTGACTGATTCATGTTAGCATTAACTAGAGCATTAACTGGATGTTAGTTTTGGCAAAAAAACAAAAACAAAATGTTTGTTACTGATCTCAGAAAACTGACCAGCGACCTGTCAATCAAAGGTAGCTACGCACCAAATCATACAATTATTTATCTTCTATTTTCTTCTAAATGGGGTCATTATTTGCACTATTAACATCAGATTGTCTTGAAGAAGACTTTTTACTAGTGATTGTGACCACAGTGTTTAGTGTCCTAAAAAACATTTCTTAGGTAATAAATCAAGTAAGAAGTTTTCTCATTTTGTATTGAAGTGAATGGACCCAAATGCTTCTGCAACTGCTGTCAGCGCTCCCTGCTGGAGTCTTTGATAGAATGACGCTTAAGAATGCCTCACGGCTCAGACCTGGAGGTTGCTGCCTGCTGCGGAAACAATCAGCTCCTGTTTAAACGGGAGTCACAGATGTCACTCAAGCTGCAGCTTATTAATTGTATCAACATTTTTTACCACATGGATCAGAAGTAAAATGTGTTTTTCATGTGATTTTTTTCATTCACATTTCTCAACAGAGCACTTGAACCACTGGACTAAACCTCAAACTTTCGTACATCTTGAATCTTATTTTTAGAGTTCTGGTCATCATTTGCTTCATCTGACTTTGTTACAGAAATTAGTTTCATGCGTAAAATATTATCACATCAATCGGGAGAAACCACCAGTCCTGAGGTTTTACTAACTGTAATTTTAAGTTTTATATGCAAAAAAAGATAACTTAATTATACATATAGATCCTGATACATAAAGCACTGACAGTTTTAATCATTGACATCATGCAGCAACATTTTTCAGGCAAGGATATGTGTTGCAGATATATGACCGTACATTTTCTGTGTTTCCTTGACCTTCTCTGGACAATTTTTACTCTTTTCTGTTGATTAATTGGAAAAATGACTCAAAGTTTTTAAATTGGCTGATAAACATAAATCTGACTGACAGTCTTGTGTTTTATTCATCATTGAAATCATTAAAAATCTGCTCCAGAGTTTTAAAGTCCAGGATTTGTGTTGGAGTTATAAGACTGTGAGTTTAATATGTCCGGGCTTGTACTATTTCTGTTGAGTCATTGGAAAAGTTATTAAAAACAAGATCCAGTTGCAGATCCACAGTTTGAACTGTGATGTAGTCATGTAGATCTATAGCTTCTTGTTCCTGATGAGGCTCCACAAGAGATTACAAGAGATCAATTTTAAAAAGTCTGTTTAATATGGAAATGTTGGCCTCTGTATGACTCAATACTTGGTTTTTTAAGATATTTTTTGGGCATTTTGTAGCTTTATTGACAGTAGAGATATTAAGAGTGAAAGGGGGAGACAGAGGGAAGACATGCGGGAAAGGGCTCCGAGCCGGATTCGGTCCCAGGCCGCCCGCTCACGAGGACTGGGCCTCTGTTGTATGCGCTCTACCAGGTGTGCCACTGGGAACACCCCAGATTCTGGTTCTTTAGTTCATGAGCCCAGTTTGTGGTCAAATCTTTGAAACACAGGTCATATTCAAAAACAGTTCACCTGTTTTGGATTTGGATTAGAAAGAGTGAAACATCTCCACAACCAGCAGCTGAGCTGATCACTGAGTCCAGCTGCCTCTCATTAACCCGTTATCCCCCACTATATAAACCTGATGCTGGCTCTGCTTCATCTCTCTCTCTCTCTCTCTCGCTACACCTCTCTCTACACCTCTCTACTGACTCATGAGCTCTGGCTGTCTGTGGATACTAATGGCTAATCTCACACTGAAGAGCCTGCTGTCATGCTGATGTGACTGAATGAATGGAACAGAGGAAACACAAAGACAAAGCATGTTTAATGAATGTGATCACATTTTTATTTATAGCAGATTTGATCCATATCAGTGCCAGGACTCTCATAAACCTCCTGCAGGCTGAATAATGAATCATTCCTTTATCTTAGTTTACCTGTAACACCAGCAGAGGCCACATGGTGGCAGTATTGTCTAACTGCAGCAGGAGGAATACAGGGAGCAAGTTTAGGCTGGAAAAGACTTGTGTTTTTGACTCAAGGATATTATAATAATAATAATATCCAATCCCTTCAGACTTTGTTCAGTCTAATGTGACCTTGGTGTCTGTGCACTAACCAAAATAATACTTAAAACAAGATATTTTGACCCACTAATAACAGACAGGGTAAAGTTTGACCTTAAGTCTGTCACCACTGTTTTTCATAACTGTACAAACCAAAATGTGGACATTTAAACATCAGTAACTGAGTGACAGGTCATTTTAATAAAAAGCTGCAGTAAATTAAATGGTAAATGGACCTGCGACTTCTCTAGTTGCTTTGCGACCACTCAAAGTGCTTTATACTACAGACTGCCCTCATTCACACACACATTCATACTGGTGGCAGAGGCTACCCTAAACGGTGCCACCTGCCACCTTTGGGAATTCATTCACACACGGATGAACGCAGCATCGGGAGCAATTTGGGGTTCAGTATCTTTCTCAAGGATAGTTCGACGTGTAGGCTGTCATGGTCAGGGATCGGCAGGCAACCCGCTCTACCAACTGAGCCACAGCCGCCCATGCATCAGTTTTTGTGCATTATTATTAATATCCAGCAGCACGAGCAATCCCTGCACAGCAGAAACGCTTCAGTGCAACAAAATTACTTGGTTCGTTGTATCACAGTGTGAGTTCAAATAAATATGTTTGATATGTAACTTTTAGTATGCAAGATACATAATGGGACACAAATTGTTCTCCTGGGTCATAGACCTGACCTCCTCCCTACTGTTGAAATAATCTGTTATTCTGTCTCTTTGACTTTTACTGATAATCACACCTCATGGTATCTTTGGTTTATGTTTTGATTGATTTATTATCCTTTATGTGTTGTGTTTTGTGTGGAGGAGTTTTTCCTGGTCTGTGTGGAAGCGTAGTTCGAGGTAATGTAAGTGCTAACTGACTGGTGTACAGAATGTTACTGTAATGTGAACAAATGTTCCCCTGTTAGGCCAAGTGGCGTTACCCCTTTGGGTTTCGTCTTGTTTTTTGTTTTACTAGTGTTGTGGTGGCCCTGGTTAGAGCATTTGTTTCGGGGGCACATCCATGGTCAAGGGTAGGTCGCCAGTTTCTGGTTGCTTCCCCTCGCCATTGGCCTTCAGTGCGTAAATACCCGCCGCTGGTCCCACATGAAGACTAGGTTGAGATTAGGTAGATGGTCAGGTAGTCAGCTAGACGGGCGCATTTGTTTACTGTCTAGGCCATAGTGTTTGGCTGGTTGTGCACCACAGTGGCTGCACTGTTCATTGCATTGATTTTGCACACACACAAGTATGACAAGTGTTGATGAGTTATTTTTTATTTTATTCTTTATTTTCCTTTAGTGGAGTTTTTGGCTCTCTGCACAAAAGAGCAGCTGCTAAAAATAGAACAACATTATGGCCTTGACGTTGGTGATAAATGCATAAGACAGAGTCAAACTTGTCTTGAAGGCCAGTTTATTTGAGAAAAAAAAAGAGGGGGGGATTTGTCAGAAGTCCCGTCAGCTGTTTCACAGTGTGTGTAATGTGTTGTCTCAGCCTGTTGCGGCAACAGGTTTAACGTTTAAACAGCAGAGAGAGTTGCTTTAGATGCAACTTCAGATTCATAGAGAGCATGTTTGAATTTAGTCCATTCATTATATTGGTCTGAATGTCGAGTGCAGCTGTTTTAAAAGCAGTCTATTTTTACCCCATTGGTCAAAGTTATTTTATAATAGATTTTTGAAAAGGCTGAAAGCACTTTTTCAAATGGATATTTGACTCATAATCTACCTGAATTTATTTACTTGCCCAGCATTCCTTGCAATTTATTCTCCAATACTGATTCAGTTATTTTCAGTGTACTGAGATACTTTCTGCTTTATTCGGTTTTATTTCCACTGAGTGTACTTCACTATTCCACAGTAAATGCTTTGAAGGATAGCCACTGTGGGTGAAAGGGGGGTGCCCCTGGACTTATCACAGTTGGACCATGTGTCCTTTTACAGTACCCTAATTGCACTGGAAGCCTTTCTGTCTACACAGGTTCAGGAGACATGACAGCTCCAAACAAAGAAAAGCTTGGGTAAGGGTGTAAGACCCTCCGAGTGGGTGTGGCTGAAGGTCATCAAAAGGAAGTGGACGGAACCACGTTGGGCAGGTCCATATCAGGTTGAAACAGCAACGACATATGCTGTGAGAATCATATATTCATGAAACATTATGCATAACGAGTACTTTTACTTTTGATACTTTAAGTACATTTTGATACTTTTGTACTTTTACTTCAGTAAGTTTTGAATGCAGGATTTTTACTGTAGTGGAGTAATCACCATCACCAAGACCTCGCAGGCTTGTCGTACTTGGATACCTCCAGGGGAATCAGGCCTATCATTGAGAAACTTCCCTACAACATACAAGAAAAGTGGCTTTACTTCAGTACAAGATATAAACAAGAACATTTTGTTAGTTTTCCACCTTTCTCCGTGTTTGTGAACTTCATCTCCTCAGAGGCAAGACCTCGCTCAGACCCAAGCTTTAATCTCTGTTTGCTCAAAGGCTTGACCTAGGATGGGTCGTCGTCGGTGATGTGTGCCTTGGAGGTGCTCACAGACCATCCAAGTTGAGAAGTTACAAAAAAGCCATCCTAGAGAATGGTCGTACGAGTCATTTTCAGCCATGCAACAACCACATAAGAGTGAAAGAGGTATTTGGCCAAGCACCTAAACATCAGCACCATCCATCACCAACTTCCACCTGCAGCGCAGCGACGCTCACTAGAGACTGCTTGGGGCAGTCCGTCCTCGGTCGTACTCCCGACGACCACAGACTCGCTCCATCCATGGAAGATCTAGAGGTTCTGAGGATAATGAAAGCTGGGTGCTATCAGGCCAGCTCCAAAAGCCGGGTCACACCATTACCCTTTCGGTCCCCCAGACAGCAGCTCCCTAACAACAGGAAACAGGCTTTAGATCATCTTGTCTCACTCCAGCGATTATTGGAAAAACGACTACAGATGAAAACTGACTTCCTAGATTTGTTCCAGCTGCTTTGTGGTGAAGGAGGACCATCTGGACCCAACTTCTGACATTGTGGACTACAGAATGCCGGTCCACCTTTTCAGGAACAGTCCCTCGCCTTCCGTTGCAGTTTCTGGTTTGTGACGGGCAGCTAAGGAAGCAGAGGCTGACTATGGCAGCGACGCAAGAAGATTCATCCACTGCGAGTTCAACGTTGACAACGCTTTAAAGTCCTTCAGCACAGAGGAAGAGAGGAGCACAGAGGATCAGCGTCCTTGGGTGAGCACAGAAGATGCTTGCAGCTTCTAACCTCAGGCTACACAAAATTGCTTAAAATCGACCTGCAGTCATCAAAGCATTCCCCTCTGAAGATCGATCCAAGGACGTCAACAGCCTTGTGACAGTTTGACCACTGTCCCTGTCTGTTTAACTGCCTATCAATAGCGCGCATTGATGGATAGTGTATGAACAGAAAAACTTCAAGCATACAGTATACTCACAAACGGTCACAAACGGTCTCTCCCTCTCACCATGGCTCTGTACTGCAGACTAAAAGAGTCAGGGTAGGGCTGAGGGCTTTAAATATGGTGTCAGGAAACACCTGCTGCCACTAATTGGCCCAGTTTGGGCCAAACCATTTTCCCTTGTGTCAAAGGAGGACACTGGACATTGACATTGGACATTAAAGGGCGACAAGCCTAAATGTACTAGTGGAAATCACTGATCTTCAAGATGAAGTTAACTTTAACATGCATGCCGAACTTTTGATGAGTTTATTCATGGTTTATTTGCAAAATGCCACAGTATTATAATCCCCCTGTTGATTGGGCCTGTCTAGTGGGAGGGGCCATGGGGTATAAAAGGGGTGAGCTGCTGTCCTTCTGACAAGTCTGCTGTATGCTGTTGCCAGAAGAGGTTGTCGGTGTGGTGCAGGGTGCTCAGCTCTCCACGAGATGCTAAATATCTACTGAGGTGATTATTATTTTATGTTGTAAATTATGGTTAAATGCATTCAGTAATTGAGTTTAAATTGCCTTTATTTTGCTAATGGATTATTTGATTTATTGACATTGATTATTTGAAGTACCGGTACTTGATTTTGAATATGCTTGATTTATTATAGAGAATATTTGATTATTGATTATTTGAATATTTGAATTGATTGAATTATTTGATTTTGGAATTGGATTTAATGTTTTTACTTATCATTTCAGATGTTTGGCTTTTGGCCTCCTCTGTATGTTTGGCACTTATCTGACACTTTGGGAGAATAAATATTGTTAAAAACCAATTTGCAACTGTGTGCCTTGCCATCCTTTGGGTTTGAAAGTCCGGTTTATTAAGGTAACATTACCTTCACCCGAGGCGGGGTGTGACAAGCCTAAATCTCTTCGTTGATGATTAGCCCATCCAACGTAGCCTTGGATTGTCCTGGGACATGTGTACAGACACCTTCATGTTTCAAATTGAAGACGACCACAAGCCGTTCACCCGCAGAGGGACACTGTCAACCGTGAATAGCTTCTACGATCCGCTAGGGTTCCTTGCACCCATCACGGTTCATGGAAGACTGATACTCAGGGAACTTACCACACAAGCAGAAGACTGGGACTCACCTCTTCCCAAAGACATGGAGATCAAGTGGACTAGATGGAAACAGTCACTCCAAGATCTAGAGGGTCTCCAGATACCACGTTCTTATACATCGCTCTCCACTGCAGGTGCACTGAGAAGACAACTTCGCAGACGCGTCGGTCAAAGCAATAGCAGCCGTGGCCTACATCAAGGTGACAAGCTACCAAGAACAGACTGAGATCGGCTTTGTCTTCGGGAAGGCAAAGTTGGCCCCTCAGCCTGGCTTAACTATTCCGAGACTTTAGCTCTGCGCGGCCGTACTCGCCATAGAGAACGGCGAGATGATAGTCGCAGAGATGGATACAACATTCGACATCATCACCTGTTACACAGATAGCAAGGTTTTATTAGGGTATATCCACAACCAGTCAAGGAGATTTTACGTTTACGTACACAACAGGATCCAGCAAATCCATCAATCACCTTGTTCTGGCCAGTGGAAGTACGTTCCAATGCACCTCAAGCTCGCTGACATTGGGACAAGAACCGTGACACCAGAGTGTCCAGAATAAGTGCTACACAGAGGAACTTAAGTGCATCAGCTCGGGAGCCAACATTCAATCCTCAGGCAGCCTGTGGAAATTGCACCCCACTACGGACCAAGATCAACTTCTCAGAGTAGGAGTCAGGATTGGACAATCATGTCTGACCACGAACGAGACTCACCCCATCATTATTCCTGGTCAACATCATCTCGCGATGCTGCTTGTGTCTCACTATCACGAAGCAGTGAAACACCAAGGAAGACATCTGACTGAAGGTGCCATTCGAGCAGCAGGGTTCTGGCTGGTAGGAGCTAAGCGCTGCATCAGCAGTCTGCTTCACAGATGTATCACCTTTAGAAAGCTCAGGGGAAAGACTGAACATCAGCAGATGCCAGCCCTGCCAGCAGAACGGCTACAAGTAGCACCTCCCTTCACCAATGTAGGTATCGACGTCTTTGGACCATGTGACATCGTGTCACACCGCACAAGAGGAGAAGTCTCTAACTCTAAACGATGGGCTGTGATGTTCTAATGCATGTGTTCAAGGGCAGTTCACATCTAGGTAATTGAGGCAATGAGTTCCAGCAGCTTCATCAATGCCTTGAGGAGGTTCTTTGCAGTCAGGGGCCCCCGCAAAGCAGATCCGATCTGACTGCGGAACTAACTCCATCGGTGCCTGCCGTGAGCTGGAGATGGACAAGGCTAATCCAGGCTTCAACAGTGTGCAAAAGTACCTGGACACACAGAGCTTCAACTGGCTATTTAACCCGCCCCACGCGTCTCATATGGGCGGCACGTGGGAACGAATGATCGGCATCGCCCGTAGTATTTTGGACTGCATGCTGCTTGAGCAAAGGAAGTCTCACCTGACACATGAGGTTCTGACTACATTCATGGCCGAGGTAGCTGCAATCATGAATGCTAGACCGCTCATCCCTGTGTCATCAGATCCAGAATCGCCTCTCATCCTCACCCCAGCAATGCTCCTGACCCTTAAGACAGGTGATGAACCTCCTCCTCCGTCAGGTAGCTTTGAGGAAGCGGATCTCGTCTGAGAGGAGTGGAAGCGGGTTCAGGGCCTAGCAGACATGTTTTGGAACAGGTGGAAACACGAATACCTCAAAACATTGCAGCTTTGGCAGAAGTGGCAAGGAAAACGGCCAAGCCTCCAGGAAGGGGACATCGTTCTCCTAAAAGATAATCAGGCAAAGAGAAATCAATGGCCTATGGGCATCATCACAAAAACCTTTCCAGGAGAAGATGGATTGGTTCAGAAAGTTGAAGTAGAGGTCGTCAAGGATGGAACCAGGAAGACTTTCTCTCGACCTGTTACAGAAGTGGTTCTGCTTTTTTCTCCAAAGACTGATTCTGTTTAGTGGGCTCTTTAAAGACCCCAAGCAGGGAGTGTCATGCTGCTTGAAAATATAGTTTGATATTATATTTAAAATGTTAGTGTGTTTTTGGCTGTTCAGCTTTAATGGTTTATCTCTGTAACCATAGCAACCTAGAGCTAGTGCATTCTGGGAATCAGGAAGTAGAGGCTGCCATATGCAGTGACCAGCTACAGACGTGTGACCTCTCAGTTGTCAGCTTCGCCTTCTTTGCCTTTTTTTCTCTCCTTTCTCAAGCTAATGTTAGAGATTAATACAATTAGCAATGGTCTGCATTATGACCTTTAGTAAAATGCTGCTTAAAGGTGTATCTGGCAGGGCATGGAACACACATTTTATGTGCCAGGAAATAAATAGATAGAATAAATAGTCAAAAGGATTTTACTCTCCTCTCATCTGTTCTGCAAAAAAAACGAACTCTAACAGCTAAAACAACGTTTGTAAGTATTCTGTAGCATGTAACATTGAGTCGTTACTCATACTCACTGAATTTTGTTGTTGATTGAGACAGCTAAGATGGTGATTAGCGTGTGCAAGGCCCAGTTAGCTTTGTTAGCTCTATTGCGTATACATAGGCTATGCTGTTATATTAGCCAAGTGTGCTATAAACTGATATTGTGTATGAGGTTTGTTTAATAATACATATATAATAACATTAATAATACAAGCATTTCACTGTATTGTGTTGCAGTTTCACAAGTTCTCAAGTAAACTTCATGGAGATAACAAAGCTGTGTCCTGGAGTTTCTTGGGAGTGTTGAGCTGAGTGGAACATAGTCCATGACAGTAAGTACTAATTATGCAGAATGGTCATTGTTTTATGTTTTATATTATTAAATTATTATTATTGATGCATTATATAAGCAGTGTTTTAATTTAGCTAACACATGCCTCATTTTAAATACTTAATATATTGTTATGAAGTTTAATTTAATAAAATAAAAGTCTAATCTCTTTGAATGTGTCATGTTTGTATGTTAAATCTCTAACCTAAAAAGTAACTAAAGCTGTCAGATAAATGTAGTGGAGTAGTATAATGTTATATAAAAAGGAAATACTCAAGTAAAGTACAAGTACCTCAAAATTGTACTTAAGTAGAGTACTTGAGTAAATGTACTTAGTTACTTCCACCAATGAGTATAGGTTAAGTAAACAACATTCTGTACGACCCAGAATCAAACAGCAACAGCCAGACTAATAAAGCTGCAAACAGCCACACAGTAAGACCAGAGAGAGAGGAGAGAAGAAGGAGAGAAAACAGAGAGGGAGCTGTGGGAGGGGGGTGAGAAAGAAGCAAAGGGAGAATGGAGATAAGAGGGAAACAAAAGGATTATATGAATTTTATGGTGGTGGTGGAGGTGAGAGAAGGAGCAGCGGATGTGAGACAGGAGGTGTACCTGAAGGCGGATTAAAGTGGGAAAAAAACAGCAGATCAGAACATGTGAATGAAGGTTGAGATGTGGCTGAAGCTGCTGCAGGAAACAGCTCAACACTGACACCTGGTGGACAGAACAAGAACTGCAGCTCACTGGCTTTACTCTCTCACTGGTTTGTTTTTTGTCTTTTTTTTCCAGTTTGACACTGAAAAACCATCAAGTCACTGCTCAGATCTGTTCACAGAGTGACTTTATGAAGTAAAATCACTCAGTGTTAACCTCGGTCACAGCTTTTAACTCTCCGTCTTCATCTGTCTGCATCCCAAACATTGTTCATTCTTCAACACTTTGAAGCCCGTATACAGGTGCATCTCAATCCATTAGAATATGTTGAAAAAAGTAAATTTCCAGTAGTTCAAGTCAACCAAGTATTGAGTCATATATAGATGGACATACTGTTCAGAGGCCAACATTTCCATATTAAACATACTTTTGGTCGTTTGTAATATTCATATTTTGAGACACTGAATTTTAGGTCTTCATTAAATGTATCATTATAATTGGAATAAATCAAATAAAGACACTAAATGTCTTTATAGATTTATCTAACAGCTTTAGTTACTTCTCAGGTCGAGATTTAGCATAAAAACATGATCAATTTAAAGTGATTAGACATTTTTTTAATTTTAACTTGATAATAGTATATGAAGTAGTTAAATTGAGCCCTATATTTATAAAACTAACATAAATGCATCAATAAAAATCCATTTATATATTTAGAATATATATAACAACCTGAATAAGGCCGTTCTGCATAAAGAGCACTTTTACTGTTGATACTGTATGTACATTTTGATACTTTGTATTCTTACTTCAGTAAGTTTTGAATGCAGGACTTTTATTGTAGTGGACTAATTCTGCAGTGTGGTATTAGTACTTTTACAACAGAGGACTTTTACCAGGAGAATGGGGTTGATACAAAAAGACCCAAAATGACCAAAGAAGACATAAAATGACCAAAAAAGACACAAAATGACCAAAAGAAAAGACACAAAATAACCACCAAAAGACAAAAAATTATGAAAAATGATGTAAAATTACCAAAAAGACACAAAATAACCCAAAAAAAGACATAAAATGATGAAAGGAGACACAAGATTTCCAAAACAAAGGCAGAAATGACCAACAAAATACAGAATGAGAGCAGGAGAATGGCCATGGTGTCCCATATTAAACAAAAGTTACAAACTTTTTATGTTGTCCTCCTAACTCCTTCCAGCATTTCCATCATGTATTTACTGTTTAAACTGTCTTTTAGAGCCTAACCAGGAAGGTTTCTGCCCTAAACCTAGCTCACTGGTTTTGTACCTAAATCCACAGAAACTGCAGCTTTTTTTACAACCCTATGTGTCATTTTGACAAACGCTCATAGGAGTCTATGGGTCTGTTCTGTCGTTAAGGTTGCAGATCTGGTTAACCAATTAATTTTCACTTTCTCAGGGTGTCAGGGTGCAGCGTTACATGTCAGAGAGGATTCAGATCGTGGGGCAAAAATGCACAAATTTTTCACTTTTATTATTTTTTATTGTGCTGCATTCATATGATGTCGGGGTAATTGGGGAAATGAGTTTCAGATCAGACTCCACAGCTCATCTGGTGGATTTATTTCGCTCTTTATCATCATATTTTAACATGTTCTAATGTTATGACAAATTCAATAGTAAATCATGTGAGCAGCTCATGGTGGACCTCTATGTGTCAGTGACTGCAGCCTTTTATGTTCATGGTTTTATTATATATGAAGTTGTTGTTTTTTTACTTTGTGTTGTGGATAATTGCCCTGCTGGTTGAAATAATCTGCATCTGGTTACATGAGAATCAATCTGCCGTGAATCATGGTGTTACAGTAAGAATCCATCACTCAGAGCAGCAACATTTGAACATATTCATTATGAGGAATCACTTCCCCTCCCCGCTGGTATCAGTCAGCCTAATATCTCCTGAGGACGTAAGGCAGTTTGTCATAATTTCAGAGATTGGATGGAGATTTTCTTCCTTTTATCTTTAAAGGTTTAATAATGTGGATGTGTTGAACAGCTGCTGTAAAACTTTGCAGGGAATCTTACAGCTAAAGTTTGTCTTCAAACTGATTTCAAGTGTTATAACAAAGGCAAAATCTTCAAGTTATTTCTGATCTAATAAGCACTAAGAGCATAAAGATAAGATCAGAAAAACATTTAGCAGGGCAGATCCTCCACATCATCATCTTCATCAGCACCTCCCTCCTTCACCTGCAGCTTCTGATGAACAACACGCTCCTCTGGCTCTGACTCTGAGCCTCTTAAAGGTCAATTTATGAACCTTTAAATTACATTTTAAAGGGGCTCTTCAGTGATGGAGTGTCCCATTTCCATCCAGCTGAGAGCCTCTAGAGACACATTAATAAAGAGTCAGATATTCTGACATTTAGGTGGATCGATTGTTAGTCACGCCCCAGAAGTCCCTGAAAACTCGACATCTCGACTCAACATCTGTCTTTTGTTCACAATTAAAAAATCAAATATTAAAAACATGTTCCTGACGTCCAGTGATGGAATGTAACAAGAACATTTCCTCAAGTACTGTTCTTAAGTAAAGTAAAGCACCCCAAAATTGTACTTGAGTATTTTAACATATGTAACTTTATACTTTTTATACCACTACATTTATCTGACAGCTTTAGTTACTTTTCAGGTCAAGATTTAACAAAAAAACATGACCAGTTTCAAGTGATTATGCGTTTATCAGGCGAAGAACTATATTTGGTAACTTCAGTGGATATCAAAATGGGGTAGAGAAAAAAGTTGCAAATTTACTAGATTAAAGTGGCAAATCTACAAGAAAAAAAGTCGCAGATTTAAGAGATTTAAAGTAGCAAATCTGTGCGAAAAAAGTCGCAGATTTACGAGATATAAAGTGGTGAATCTGCGGGAAAAGTTGCTTTTTTTCCCACTTCTTTCTCATAAATCTGTGACTTTTTTCCACGCAGATTTGCTACTTTAAATCTCTTAAATCTGCGACTTTTTTCTTGTAGATCTGCCACTTTAATCTAGTAGATTTTTATTTTTATTCACCTGCCATCATAGTCAACTTCTCCTCGTCCATGTGGTTCTACGACCAAGCAGAGAGACAGGGGGACCCCATTTTGATTGATATCCACTGAAGTTACCAAATATAGTTCTTCTTCTGTAGGGTTGAAATTTAGAATTTGCAAGTATTTCAATGAGTGCCCTATGAAGGGATAATCTTGTAAATTTGCAACATTTTTCTCGAAATATTTTTATTTTGGATATCCGCTGAAGTTACCAAATACGGTTCTTCGCCCGATAAAGGGTTAAACCACGTAAATATATTAACTAGTTAAAATTATATAAATTATATATTGAGAATATGTAAAACAATCTGAGTGGGTCCATTCTGCATGCGAGTACTTTTATTTTTGTTACTTTAAGTACATTTTGATACCGATACTTTTGTCCTTTTACTTCAGTAAGTTTTGTATGCAGGACTTTTACTTGTAGTCGAGTAATTTCACAGTGTGTATTAGCACTTTTACTGCAGTAAGGGATCTGAATATTTTTTCCACCACTGCTGACGTGTTCCTTTAGTGATCAGAGATACACTTTCATACATTTATATGAGGCCTTTTTATATATTTCAGAACTTTTAACCATATTGGCAACAGCAGGAGTCCTAAGATAAGATCTTTATTGACACAAACCAACAACATGCGAAACACAACACAAACTGATAAATTCAATAAATAAATCACCTCTGAGGGAAACCAGTGACTGACAGGAATCTTCCCATGTGTGAATATGAACTATGATTCAGATATTTCTATAGTTTTTCTAATTCAGGGAGTGATTTCATCCTGATGAAACTCAAACCCATGTGTCTAAAGTTGTTCATTTGGCTGAGATTAAAATCTTTCTGTGTCTGCTTCTTAATAAAGCAGAAATGCAATAATAAACAATCATTGAAAAAAATATTAGACCCATTTTAATGCTAAATAATAATAATAATAATAACAATATAATAATAATAATAAGATAATGATTTTCGTTATTATCAAGAAAACCATGGAAAATGTCTAGAGATCAGATTTTTTTGTCATTTTGTGTCTTTTTTGGTAATTTTGTATCTTTTTTGACCATTTTACATCTATTTTTGGTCATTTTGTGTCTACTTAGTCACTTTTTTAGACATTTTCCATGGCTTTCTTGATAATGATTTTGGTTATTATCAAGAAAGCCATGAAAAACGTCTAGATATCAGCTCTTAAATGAAACTCTAATGAGCTATTATTGTTGTTATCATTATATTTGTCCAAACAAATGTACCTTTAGTTGTACCAGCCATTAAAATGAACAAGAAATTGAAGAAAAACAAGTGTGGTCTAATAATTTTTTCCATGACTGTAGTTAATTCAAAAATACATTATAGTCAAGCTAAAAATATGTTCTTCCTCCCTGAAAAGTCATATCTTTATATATGTTATGAGTTTAATAGGAAATATGTCAAAAGAGTGTGTGTTCAAAATGACACTCAGCAGCAGTTGCTGGCCTCCTGCGTTTGTTTGTCTCCTCCCAGCCACACGGGGGCGCTACTGATCTTGGCACTTTGGGCCCTGGGGTCTCTGACCTCGCCCTGCATGCCCCCGCCCTCGCTGGCCACGCGCTTGTGGATCTCAGAAGCCATGGTGAGGAAAGCCCGCTCCACGTTGTCAGAGCTCTTAGCGCTCGTCTCCAGGAACGGGACCTTCAGAGACGAGGCCAGATCCTGCACACACACAGACATAGATACTTATACATACAGGTGCTGGTCATATAATTAGAATATCATGAAAAAGTTGATAGAGTGTGGCACCAGGTGTCTTCAATATTGAACCTTTTCACAATATTCTAATTTTATGAGATACTGAATTTGGGATTTTCATTAGTTGTCAGTTATAATCATCAACATTAAAAGAAATAAACACTTGAAATATACCAGTCTGTGTGGAATGGATGTATACATTATACAAGTTTCACTTTTTGAATGGAATTACTGAAACAAATCAACTTTTTCATGATATTCTAACTATATGACCAGCACCTGTATATGCAAAGTCATCATAATGCATCAACACCACAGTGTAGAACTCTATTTAAAGCAGCAGTGAGATGTAAGCTGAGTGTAAATGAACCCCCTCACACTCCTGAATTATCAATGAGTTGACATGTCAGGAATTAAATATTGTATGTGATGTAACTGTTTTATATTCTGCTAGCTATGCTAAAACTTTATGAGTTCACACTTATTATAGCATGTAACAAATCTACACAGGAGCTCCATCAGAGAAATAGAGGGCAACAACACTGAATCTATGAAGGAAACAAAAAAGCTAAAAGTTACTAACGAGCACCACCAGCAAGTCAAAGCTTCTCAAACCATTCAGTTTATTATTAAAAGGATCCCCATTAGCTGTCAGCAAAACAGGACGAGCTAGTCTTCCAAGGGTCCAAAATTATTATTATTTTTTAAATCACATAACAATGATAATGTAAAAACAATTATTAAAACATCATCAGAAATTATTCAAATAAGTTATTACATTCACAAGTATTACAACTTTAATTTACTACCCTTTCAGGCCCTGAAGGCTGAAAGTGTCCACTTCCAAAAAAAACACGATAAAAACTTTACAGATTAATATTTTTTTTTACTTTCTTCTGCATGAACTTCTTAACCAATTTCCACCCTGCTCTAAACTACCTCATGTTGAAACATTTTTGGCATTCAAAGCTTTTAAATGCCAGTTTGATTGCATGATGTCACTGATGTTTTTTATGAAAATAACTAAGTTTCCAAGTGTTTTTTCTTTGAAAAACAGTGACATCCTGTAATCAAACTGGCATTTAAAGGGTAAAATCCTCAAAATCTTTGAATGTTTGGTAGTTCTGAGCAGAGAGGAAGTTGTTTAAGAGGTTTATGCAATAAAAAGTTTTTATAGCATTTTTTTGGAAGTGTGAAAGACTGTCTCCACATCCATCTGTGTTTCCTGCTGACTGACCCAAACCTGATCACTGACAGGAACAATGGCCCTCATTTATCAAATGAGCATACGACAGATTGAGCGAAAAGTGGGCGCACGATCATTTCTATGCAAGGCTCGGCATTTATGAATTTGGACCCTGCGACCATGAAATTATTAAACAGAATACCAGTCAAGGCTATGTTGTTGTCTGCTATTTACCGTTATCCTGCTTGGACACCGGAGCATCAGTGTCTCCTTCACCAGTGGTGCTGCCCGAATAGAAACATTTCCAATCAGCGCTGCCACACGCTCCTCTGACTGGGACAGAATTCTACTAAATGTAAAGAAGTGAATAATATCCCTCCATCATAATGCTAACAATATTTAGATATTATATAGGCTATTAGGCTTTATATGTCACAATGTATAACTTAAATATTCCAACCTCACCAGGAGGTGAATGCTCCACTGCTACTCTGCTGACAGCACCACTGATTTCCTTCCTTTTCACTTTTTGTGTGAAACAAACAAAACTAGTTTGTTGTGTTGCAGCTGTTGGCCGTCAGCATTTCACTTTCTGCCTCTGAAAGATTCCTCTTCTTTTGGAATTAAATTACTTTAAAACCTTGTTTACCTCCTGGCTGCAACCAAAAGGCTGTGAAAACTTTTAAGTCTGTGGTCCAAATTTAAAATTTTTACCGAACTTGTTGGAGGTTTATGAAATAAAAGTACTTACAGTTATATACTCAGTCGCTGCGTATTTCTGTAAAATGTGTATTTCGCTCCTGTTGCTATTTGTAACGGTGCACTTTGCTAGTAAAGCTGACTTGGGCGGGGGAACCCTGTCATAAGACCCTGTCATAAGACGAAATATACGCTCAGATCTGTGCTCGTTTCTACGCTCGTTTCATAAATGAGGGCCAATGAGTGGCATCACTGTAGCTGTTTGATCACCTGATTCGAATGATATCTGACGGTTGTGTGGCTGTTGTCAGTGTGGAGAGGAGAGCTGCTCTACCTGCTGGCAGGCCAGTAGGTTGTTGTCAGCTCATTTAATGGGCTAATATAATATCCACAACCCCAAAGTGACGTTGCAGAGTGTGAAAGAAATATAAATAACAAAAACTACTTGTGTTTCCTTCAGAGAGTTTCTGTACATTCCAGGACTCTCATGACAAAAGCTTGATGAAAAAAAAACAACTTTAGATAAAACTTTTGTATTTTTGTCTTGAAAAAAAAAAAAAAAAAAAAGTTAATCCTCTAAACAGGAGATGGAAACTCATGCAGCTACAGTGTCAGAATGTGTGTCCTGAAGGGGAAAGTCCTACACAAAATGAAATTATTTACTTCAAGACATAAACATATATATATATATATATATATATATATATATATATATATATATATATATATATATATGGAGAGAGACAAAATATGAGGGCTAACATTATAAACTCACATTTACACCAAAATTCTTTAGAAAATGTGCATAATTGTTTTTATAAAGAGGCAAAAACACCTCAAGGCAGCAGAAAAACTTAAATGCTCTAATAGGAGATGGAAACTTTTTCTGAATAAGGCTACGTTTACATGATGACGGTCTGAACAGAAGACGCAAAAGTGGCGTCGCATCTTCAGTTTTTATTCCGCGTTTAGACGAGCGTTTTCAGGAGGAAATCTGCTGCATACGGTGACGCAAAAGTGGTATGCATGCCAGGCGGCTAGGTGGCGCTGTGATAAACTATCACACAACGTCACATACATGTGCCTGTACTGGCACATGTGGCCAGTGCATGGCCCGCAAGCATCCTCTGTAAACGGGGCCTGAGTTCTGAAACATTTAAGACACATTAGTGATCAGCTGTTTCCTCTGAAGACTTGCTCTCTTTTTGTTGTTGCTTTGTCTCTTCTTCTTCTCCTGTTTACTGCAGATCAGCCTACAGCAAGACATCACACTGACCCCTGCTGACCAGAGGATGTTACTGCAGCTTTGTTTATTTGATGGAAACTCACAAATTCGCTTTTTCTTTCATGCCACATTTAAACATTTAGCTTCAAATTTGCTTCAACTTTAATGGAAACGTAGCTCGTGTCCGTGAGTCTGGTTTTTACATGACCAACGTAACTTCACAATACAAATGGCAAGACTTTAGACCAAAAAAGACACAAAATTCCCCAAAAATATGTTGTATGTAAAAAAAGAAACTTATGAAAAAAAGATGTAAAATGACCAAAAACAGACATAAAAAGACAAAAAATGACCAAAAAATGATATGAAATAATGAAAAAAGACGTAAAATGACCAAAAAAATACACAAAAAGACAAAAAAAATGTAAAAAATATGAAAAAAATTATGTTTAATGACACAAAACGACAAAAAAAGACACAAAATTACCCAAAATGACTTGCAGTATCATCGTCACGTCATCCTCCTAACTTCTTCACTTCCAGCATTTATATGATTTATTTCCTGTTTAAACTGTCTTTTAGAGCCTAACCACAAACTGTTTGGCCCTAACCTTAAAGAAGTGATTTTGTAGTGTAATCATACTGAAACTGCAGCATTCAAACTAAATGTAACTGCCTAGTTTTGTTGTTAATGGCCTTCTTAACCTGCCAGGAAGTGGAGTTACATTCAACAGGTCATTTGATGGGGAGTGAAGAGTGAACTTGCCCTGATAGTAATAGTGTTGTCATTCCATTGTTGAAGCTTCCCATAAAGTTTTGTGCTGTTTGGTTGCAGCTCTGCGTGTGCAGCGTGTTACCTGGGCCGTGGCAGCATCCACCACCTTCTTACTAACGAGGTCAGACTTGTTTCCCACCAGCAGTCGGGAGACATTTTCACAGGCGTATCGGTCGATCTCGTCCAGCCACTGCTTCACATTGTTAAAGGACTCCTGTGGAGAGAGAGACAGAGAGAGAGTTAATGATTAAAGTCTGTCCTGTTGAGTTGCTGCTGATGTGACAGAAACACGCTGACCTGCTCTGTAACGTCGTACACGATGATGATGCCGTGAGCTCCTCTGTAGTAGCTGGAGGTGATGGTTCGAAACCTCTCCTGACCTGCTGTGTCCCACTGACACACACACACACACACACACACACAAACACACACAGGCTGATACCAGTGTTGTAGTACTCAAGACTGGTCTTGGTCTCGAGACTGGTCTTGAGGCCACTTTTTGAAGGTCTCGGTCTTGTCTCGGAATCGACTGCATTTTAACTTGATTTTGTCTCGGTCTCAGACAAAGCTGACTCAGGATTTTATTTCAAGACCGGTCAAGACCACAACTGTGCATTTTTGGATTTACTTGTCAATGTCATTATTGTGATTTTGTGTAAATCGCGTTGCTTCGAGTTCATCCAATAACATGACTCATATATCATTTTAAATTGTTGTCACCATTGTTGTCACATGTGAGTGACAGGAGAAGAGACCGTGAGAAGATGTCAGCCAACTCGTCTGTAATAAAATTTGGTTTCCTGAACTACAAAGATTTTTTGTGCACAACTACAAAAAAAAAGAAAACACACTAACTTGTAAATTCTGCAAAGCAACACTAACGGAGACGGCTGGGACTGGTCTTGGTCTTGTCTCGGTCTCGACCCCTCAAAGTCTTGGTCTTGTCTCAGTCTCGACCCCTCAAAGTCTTGGTCTTGACTCGGACTCGACCCCTCAAAGTATTGGTCTTGTCTCGGTCTCGATACACCACGGTCTTGGTATTGACTTGGTCTCGGTTTCGGTGGTCTTGACTACAATTCAGTTACAACTAAATATTTTCTGACAGGATGATGAAAAGCTTCCTCCGTCAGATAAACAAACTCTTACAATCTGCAGCTTCACCGTCTTCCCGTCCATGTCGATGGTTCTGATCTTGAAGTCGACTCCGATGGTGGAGATGTAGCTCTCTGTGTAGGTGTCGTCCTGAAGGAAGGAGGAGGGGGAGGTGTGTGACAGATGATCAATAACATGCAGTAAAATGTTTAAACCGACGTGAAGATGTTAGTTGCAGGCCTACCGCGAAACGTAGCAGCAGACATGACTTCCCCACTCCAGAGTCCCCGATCAGAAGCAGCTTGAACAGGTAGTCACTGCAGGAGGACACGGAAATTTACATTTTATTTAAATGTCACTTCCAGACAAGGTACACTTAGTTTGACTCATTCACTTCCCCTCCTGTTTGCACTAACAGAGGATGAAGTCAAGAAGTTTTGTAATATAGCTTGTGTGCTCATCATCTCTTTTTATATCACCTTCATAACTATCCTACTTCTGACAGCTTTGTGTATTTGTGTTGTTTTAACTTCTTTTTGTAACCCCTAACCATGAACTGAAATTAACTTTCACCCAGGAGATCCAAAAAAGTTGTAAAATGGCCAAAAGAAAGACACAAAATTACCAAAAATGAGCAAAAAAGACCAAAAAAAAAAGTCATACAATGATTTGCAGCATGAGATTTAAACACCTCTTAACTTCCTGCATCACGTTTTTACTGAACTATGTCACTTCCAGTATGTCGTCCTCCTAACTACTTCACTTCCAGCATTTACATCATTTATTTCCTCTTTAAACTGTTTTTTAGAGCCTAACCAGGAACTGTTAACCTTAGAGAAGTGCTGATGGAGCACAAATTCAACCAAACTGCAGCTTTTTGTAACAGCATTGAACCTTACCATGTCCTGGACTCTCATAGGAGTCTATGGGAGCTGTGGTAGAGACACTGAGGGTCAGATGCAGCAGAACTGCAGTTTGGAATATGCATTGCACGTCATTTTTTGAGTGGAAAGTTGTGTGATTTGTGCACAGATCCGTGAGACAAACACGTGTGGTTTCACAAGAGACACAAACTCTGGTCTTTTTCTAAATTTAACAAAGCAGTTTTGTTGCCTCAACCCAACCAAGTTGTTTTGCTTCAATTCACAAGATAAAGTTCACGTTTTAAAACTGCAAACAGTCTTAACAGAACTGAAAACACAGTTTTGTTGTACAGGAACTGAACTTTAAGCAGTCAGGGTTCGTTTATGTTTCTCATTGAGTCATTTTTGCAAAAAATAATTATGTTATATTTTGTAAACAGCTGTAAAAGACACATCTTATGTAAAGTAATAGCTTTAAAAGTTGCTCGATATTAGCAGTGTGTAAATTACTAATAAAACAGAACAGAGTTATTTGGAGGAATGCACACTCTTCATGTTTGTTTGGCAGCTGAACCTCTCAGGACTACAATACCCATCAGCCACTGTGGCCTCATGACCCAACTGCAACTTACTTCGTGTTATATGCAGAAATATAAACTAGACATTAGTTGTGTAACCCACAGCTCTCTACCTGCAGCTCAAACTACCTTTATATTTATACAGAAACATTCAGAGTAAGTGAGTATATAAGTATTAGAATGTAGGGCAGAGTAAACACAAACACACACACACACACACACATACACACACACACACACACACACACACGCACTCTGACTCATCTCACTTCTCCGAACACACAAACAACACTTACTATTCTGGGTTCATGATCGCTGACAAGACTCCAGGTGACGCCACAAAACAACTAAATCCTGAAGCTGAAAACAGTCAGATTATCTCTGTGGAGTTGTGTACTTGTCTCTGTGTGTGTCGGTGAGTGTGTGTGTGTCTGTGTATTGGTGTGTGTGTGTGTATCTGTCCTTCGGAGGGCAAATGGCAGAATAAGCCAGAGCTGCCGGCTGACTGATGAGCTGACTGCTTCAGATGCATTATTTATTAATAAAGACCAGTTCAGGTTACACTGGGGACAGCACCTGACACACACACACACACACACACACACACAGTCAAACAGCAGCACCCTGTGGGTCTGAGCCTCACATTCATCTCATTTCTCTGCTCTCTCCTCTCTGTGGATGTTTGTGACCTCACTGAGCTTCACGGAGCCACGTCACTTCACAACAAACAGGAAGTAGTTCTTCACCCACAGAACTACAAATAACACCAGAGCACCTCATAACTGCTGTCAGAGACACTGAGAGAAAACCATGTTTTTCTCTTTTCTGAGAGTTTCTTTATTGTTTATTTCCACCAACCCTGCCCAACGATCACAAGACTGATGTCCTCATCAGAGTGTGTGTCCTCCTTGTGCAGCTACAGTGTTAGAGTGTGTGTCCTCCTCGTGCAGCTGCAGTTTTAGAGTGTGTGTCCTCCTCGTGCAGCTAGAGTGTCAGAGTGCGTGTCCTCCTCGTGCAGCTACAGTGTAAGAGTGTGTGTCCTCCTCGTGCAGCTACAGTGTGAGAGTGTGTGTCCTCCTCGTGCAGCTACAGTGTTAGAGTGGGTGTCCTCCTCGTGCAGCTGCAGTTTTAGAGTGTGTCCTCCTCGTGCAGCTAGAGTGTCAGAGTGTGTGTCCTCCTCATGCAGCTACAGTGTTCGAGTGTGTCCTCCTCGTGCAGCTAGTATTAGTGTGTGTGTGTTATACTGAACATTACCACATGAGCCTTTTTTGCAGGTGTGTCTGGTGTCCCAGCCCAGCTGAGAGAATAAATGTTGGCATTTCTGCAAATTACACATACTTAAAACGTATGTAACATCTCTACATGTTCAAACAACAAATTTGTTGAATTTGTGAACTGCGACATGTCCTAAACAGCTGACGATCACTTTGTTTTAATCACTTTAAAAACACTTTGAGGTTCGGCACTTAAAACAGACTCAGAAATACCTTATTGATCCTTAGGGTAAACTGCTTTTGTTACAGTTGCTGCTGTATAAGAAATAGAAATGTAAAAAAGTCTGTAAATAACATAAAGATTGAAAAAACAGTGTGTTATACTAAATATACAACAACAATATGAAACCCAAAAGTCTGCAGTAAATACAGAGCTGTACAAAATAAACAAAAAACACACACTTTCACACTGTAGCTGCACAAATTTCCATCTCCTGTTAAGAGCATTTACTGTTTTTATAAAAAGACAAAAACACCTCAAGCCAGTGGAAAAACTCAAGTTTTTCTCATGAGAATCTTCAGAATATGAGAAACTCACTGAACGAATTTAGTGTTTAGTGTTTTAGAAATTACAGAAACATATTTTAATTAACTTTAATCATCCTCTCCTGTTTCCTTTCTACTTAATTTCAAGTTTTTTCTCATATACTTTCTCTTTTCAGCCGTTTCTTCTCCTCTCTCATCTCTCTTTTCCTTTTCTCAGAAACAAAGTGAAAGTGATGCTGTGTTATTCACGGCTGATTCCCGTGTGTGACCCCATGGTCACGGGAGCGAGCAAGGAGCAGGGGATTGTGGGATACGCGGTGGCTGAGCAGCTGTGACGGGGTCAGGGGTCGGCCGCCCTGACGACGGCCCGTTGCCGGGGCAGAGGCGGCGGCGCGGTGGTTGCTAGGGCAGGGGCGGGCTCTTGAGGTGGGAAAACTGGGGGAAGGGATCCGGAGAAAAGAGAGAAATAAAGAACGAGAAGAGAAAGAAAGCAACAATGAGAGAGGGTTAGAAAGCAAGAGGCAGGGTGGGAACGAGGGGAGAGAGGGAACACATCACTCTATCTTGAGAGTTAACGTTTATAAAATAATAAGCTTTAATATTGTGAAGGATTTCTCTCTTGTGAACAGCTGTTTCATCCTGTGCAACAGTTAACTCTTAGTAGTTTTGATCTATTTTGTCAGTTTCGGACTCCTTCTCATCCTGCCTGAATATACACTTACAAAATTTCACTTTGACTTACTGGATCAACATTTAGACCACAAAAGACACACAAAATATTGGTTTCATATCAAACATATAAGGGGTAAAATGAGAACATCTAGTTCTATATGTTTAAACCAAATATATTTGACCTTATCTGCAGTTTTACTTGTTCCATCATCATCAAACACAAACTGGCCTCCTGGAGTTTGAAGCAGAACTTTAGACGTTTTACAGAGATTTTTTATGTTATTTATTCATTTATTTCTTGTCAGGAACACTCAGACCCCTGTACTATACTTTTACAATTTCACACAACCATATTTTTACTGGAAGCAGTTTCTTGGGATTGAAGACGTCGTACAGTGCGTAACTCTGCTGATTGTGATGTGACTGAAATATCAGTTACTTTAGTTCGACTT
>NC_081520.1:27855146-27950146 GCF_030273125.1 Centropristis striata
CCCAATTGCGAACGCTTCTTTGTTTTTCCACCGCCAAAAACCGGTTCCCAGCCGGGAAAACCTATTCCACAGTGGCACCAACTCTTTGCGGGGCTATTTGACCAACAATACCAACTCGGTGCCTTGAGAGAGACCAAGTAAAAAGTGTATCATTCATTTATTTGATTTGTTTCACTGCAATGTGATTGATATGGGCGAGCTTGCATGCTAACGTTAGAGGGCTACCGATACTGCATATGTTAGCTGGCAATCGCTAGCATGCTAACAATAGCGGGCTAGCAAGACCAAGACCAACTCGATGCCGTTGAGAGAGACCAACTAAAGCATGTACCATTCATTTATTTCCTTTGTTTAACTGCAATATGATTGATACAGGTAGCATGCTAATGTTAGCAGGCGAATGCTACCATGCTAACGTTAGCTGGCTAGCGTTAGCTTACAACAAGGTCCAACATTAACATCTTTCATTCAGTGTTAATAAGAATGCATTCGGCGTCCATAGTGATGAAGATGAGCAGCAGATGTGCTGTAGAGACATGTCGTCTGCTGTTATTATATTTGCCAAGAGGGCGGAGAAATATGCAGATGTTAACAGTGACATAATGACGTGGCTCTCTGTAGAAAAGCAAACAGGTTCAGAGCTGGTTCGCAAGTTGAACCAAATGCAAAACCAGAACCAGCACTGGCTCCGAACCAGCACTGAAACTGCTTTGGTCAAAAAGGGGTAATAAGGTACACTTGTCCCCACTCATGTTGTCACTTGTGGGCTTGGTTCGAGTTTGGACAAGGTTCTCCAGGTTCCATGTTACTCATTTATTGAGTTTTGTGGATCCCGTTTAGTCTGGGCCCTCCAGTGGAGCAAATGTCTTCAAAGAATGTACTTTCTGCCTGGGGACGACTGTTTCTTACTCTGTTACAGAGCTCCACGTGGGTGCCTTTTCAGTTTAATGCTGACAGCTGGTAGCGGCGGCATCATCTAAACAACAACAATGGTTGTTTCATGACGTTCACGAACACAACTCTACGCTTCATCACACCGTGAACACCGTGGTCCTGGTACACCGGACCTCTGCTGTGCTCCAGAGACTGAGCTCAAGCCCAGTCTCCCTGCTCCTCTCACCCACACACAAGCGCCCTGTGCTCTGTGTGCCATGCGGCCAACCAGGCTTCAGAGCTCCAACGAGATCTGGAGGCTGGTCGGCACTCCTACCCACAACGATACCGGCGCTGGTACCGGTACTGACAACGGCAACGGTATCAGCAATGGCGCTGGCAGGCAACCATTGACGGCGACGGCACTGGTACTGGCAACAGCAACAAATTCACGTAGGCTATGGCTCATGATTAATGCGTTAATTAGCAGTTACTTATTGCTTATTCCCTCCCAATAAACACCATTAGTTAATGATTACTAGAGCCATTTTTTAACGGCTTACTAATATGTGAACTAATGTTATTTAATGCTGATTAGTGCATACTTAATGATAACTAAGAACATTATTCAACCTTTATCAATGCATAATAATGTATTAACCAACTTTGAGTAGTAAGCATTAACTAACCGCTTACTAATACATTAACTAATGTGTTACCTAATGCTAACTAATACATAATTATGATTGTTCATGTATTATTAAACAGTTAATTAATGCTTAATAATGCACTAAAGTTAATTAAGGTACTCTTATTGTAGTGTTGTTACCGCTTATCTTGACAAAAGATGAACAATATTGCAGATTGCAATATTGTTTAGGTTTTTGTTATTTTATGTCAGAACAGTATTGCTGTTTTGCCTTATATAGAGACTTTGCTTTAAAAAGGTCATCGTGAATGTAAAGTTTAGTTTTTCTCCACTCACACTCTGCTTTCCTGCAATTTGATTTCAAGGCCCTTAACATCATAGCGTTAAAAGGTTCAATGTCATCCATGACATTTGATATTTTCAGGCTAAAATTATCAGGAGATCAACTCCAGTCTATGCATTCACAGGTGGTGAGTGGCCATTACCTCCAGCACTGAGCAATGATATTCTCATTTATGTACCTTTCTTAACACACACAGATGAAAACTGAATATTTGGAATTATCTGTAAGTCAGAGAGCAAGTAACACAAGAAATGTAAATGTCAACACCTTCTGAGATCCAGAGTGTGACCTTGAGTGTGTGTGGGTCCCTTCACATGTTGCTAGAGGCCAAAAGTGTCAAGTAGAGCAGAGGGTTATTTAGCATTATGTTCATGTTATTGTCTACAAGAATGTCAAAATCTCCTGTTAAGATAAAAAAAAAAAAAAAGTTGTAGTTGGGTTGGCTGGTTGCATCATGTCACTGTGCTCGACACAGCACTCAATCAAAGACTGCTGAATTATCAGCATGTGTGTCCACATAGATAAGAATGGACTCAGAGGAAGAAACATCTCTTTAGGTTGTGACATTCTCAGCCTCCACTAAGCTATATTTTCTGGACACCTTGAAGTGTACTTGCATCTTTTTGAGTTAACAATATGCAAATATTTATCTTGGCCTGTGCAGCAGTTAAGGATTTTAAATAAGAGATCTGATCAAATGTTATTTGTATTTCAAACTGATGAAAGCTCTCACCGGGTGACTAACTTTGATTCAAAACAAAGGAGAGGCTTCATCAGGGACATTGTCTGACAAACCCACAAAGCACCATCACAGCACACAGAATAATCATGTTTACACAGGGATTTTGTGTTAGTGTTTGCACTCCTGTGAATCAGTAACTGGGCTCATGATTTTTGAAATCAATATAACAAAAGAAGAGGTGGATGTGTGAAATAAATACAAGAAAGAGTACTCTCTGAGGTCATGACAAGCCTTCACTGTTTTTAAATTCATTACTGAAACTTTAATCCACTTCATCACATACCACAAACATCAGTGACAGTTGCAGTTTGTCCTATCATGTTGAAAAACATATTAAATCAAAATCTCAAAACCAAATATTGTAAAACAGTCATTGAGTTGGTATACCTACATTTTATTTCTCAGATAGGCTGTAAGTTTATAACAGAGGACATGTTTAAATGTGTTCAAAATGTTTGACATTTGCAAACCAAACATGACAGGATTCAAAAGTGGTGGTATGATGACAAAATACAGAGACAGAATAATACGCAGCTCACTGGGTACACTGCTCATATCAAATCTAGTCTGAATGATTTCAAAACTGCCAGCACAAGAAAAGTTGAGCAGAGAAGCGAGGTGAGGTGTGCAGGTACTGACAGCTTTCTGTCTTGTCTGTTTGGAGCCAGAAAAACACACTTTGAGAATTTTAACATAAGAAAGAAGGATTGTAAGCAGAGGGACTAAGATTGAGACAGCACTAACAAAGAGTCCATAGATATTATTCAATTTGGTGTCAGAACAGGCCAAGTTAACAACAAGGTAGTTACGGCAAAATAAACCGTTTACGATGTTTCCACAATGTGTCAAACGGATGTTTAGCGAAAAAGGAATCAGGAACTTCAGAAAAGAGTACAACCATATAACAATTATAAAGATACATGCTTTGTTAAATGTCATACGTGTGTTATATTGTAGAGGACAACAGATAGCAAGATATCTGTCATAAGACATGACGGCTAAGTTACAAAACTCAATATTTCCATATGTATGCAAACAGAATATCTGCAGGAAACAAAAAGAAACAGAAACAGTGTGAATGTCAGTATTTGTCACCCGTTTTTGTGTTGCAGAAGCTGCAGAAGCTGCAGAGCAACAGCTTCTGTCAGCTGCAGAAACATGCAACTGCTTTATACCTTTTTGGAACAGAACAATCACACAGCCAGTCCACTCAGCCTGCCCATCAACACATTCTGAGACCCTGCAACAATGGGCTTAAATTTGTCTCAATAATATCTGCAAACGCACAGAGGGGGACAGAGTACTTTATTTGCACACTTGTTTTGCTATCCACAAATACAAATTTATAATTTGTAACTTGTGACTAGTGGCCCTCATTCATCAAACGAGCGTACGTCAGAAAATGAGCTTAAAGTGGGCGTAAGATGATTTCTCCGCAAGCCTCTGCATTTATCAATTTGGACGTGAGCGGACGGTACGACCAGATCTCACGTCTGCTCTCAGCTCGTGTACGCAAATTTGAGTCAGCGTGAAGTCCACACGTCTGAGTTGGAGAATTGATCTTAGACTACAGTATCGATGCCTGGAGCTGATAAAACTCTGTGGTGTTTTGATTTTTAATAGTGACAAAGCAAAACATGTTTAGACTACATAATTTATCATTTAAACATCATCCAAAAATAAATACACCCTGCGATCGTGAAATTCTTTAAACAGAATCCTAGCCGAGGACATTAAATGTTGTTGTCTTCTGCTGTTTACTGTTATCCAGCTCCGACACCGGAGCGTCAGCGTCTCTTTTACCAGCGGTGCTGCCCAAATAGAAACATTTCCAATCAGCGCTGTCACAAGCTCCTCTGACTAGGACATCATTATTAGTAAATGTAAAGAGGTGAATAATATATCTCCATCATAATAATAGCAATATTCGGATACTATATAGATTATTAGGCTTTATATATCACGATGTAATTACTCAAACCTCGCCGGGAGTTTAATAGTCCACTACTCTGCTGACAGCACCACTGATTTCCTTCTTTTTCACTTTTTATGCTGCCAATCAAAACAAGTTTGTTGTGTTGCTGCTGTTGGACATCAGCGTTTCACTTTCTGACTGAGAAATTCCTCTTCTTTTTGAATTAAAACTTACTTTAAAACATTGTTTACCTCCTTCAACCAAAAAGCTGAAAACTTCTAAGTTCGTGCTCCAAATGTAAAATATTCAGTGAACTTGTTTGAGTTTATTACTATAAGTACTTTTATTTCATAAACCTCCGTCGCTGTGTATTTCTATAATATGTCTATATTGCCCCTATTGTTAATTGTAACGGTGCACTTTGCTAATAAAGCTGACTTTAGAGGGTGAAAAAATCCTCTTTTTGGCCGTATTGTAAATATAAACTCTGAAGGCGAGTCTTCTGAATCGGGTATATATTAGGGCGTGGTATTTAAATTACGCTTGTTTCGAGCCGCCACATTTATCAACAGCCGATCATTCTTACGCTGTGATTGAAGAGATACGATCGTTTGATAAATCACACGTGGACCCTGTCGTAAGACATAATATACACTCGGATCTGCGTTCGTTTCTACGCTCGCTTGATAAATGAGGGCCATTGTGTTTTTGTAAATACCCAATTTTCCATTAATAAAAACAAATAAGACGTTTGTAAAACTGAAAATTCTGTTTGTGAAGTGTGTTTTATATTGTGATGTCATGCTCCAAGCATTATATTGTCAGAGAAGCCACGAGATGTTGGTCATGTTTGATTGTGAAGATGTTTTCTACATTATTTATATCGGGATGTCCTGTTCCTAGCCTTTTTTACCAGATCCATCTCTGAAGTGGCTTCACAAGCCTCAAGCTGTTGATAAGGCTCTATTGTCTAATGCTGTGAAAACAGTGCTTCTCTGGCTGCACAGACATTTTAATAATTCGCCATGAAACAGGAAGTTGTTGTCACTTGAGAATACATTTATCAATCTGCCCAGAATTTTTCTTCCCTGATAGGAGTCAAGATGTGAACACATCCATGTGTCAATATTGATGCCAGTGACAGAAGTAGCATGTTTTATACTTTGATGTCCTGCTCATAACTCATGAACTGTTTGATCAGTCATTGAAAATTTGTCGTGTATTCTTTTGGAAAGCATCTATGAACTCAGCAGAGAGTTCCCTCATCTTAAGTGACACTTTACCCTTCAACTCTTATAGAACTTTTCGACCAGAGCCGGTTCCTGGCCAGTGCCCAATTGCAAATGGTTCTTTGTTTTTCCACCACCAAAAACCGGTTCCCAGCCAGGAAAACCTATTCCACAGTGGCACCAACTCTTTGCGGGGCTATTTGACCAACAATACCAACTCGGTGCCTTGAGAGAGACCAAGTAAAAAGTATATAATTCATTTATTTGATTTGTTTCACTGCAATGTGATTAGCGCGCTAGCGTTAGCTTACAACAAAGTCCAACATTAACATCTTTCATTCAGTGTTAATAAGAATGTATTCGGCGTCCATAGTGATGAAGATGAGCAGCAGATGTGCTGTAGAGACATGTCGTCTGCTGTTATTATATTTGCCAAGAGGGCGGAGAAATATGCAGATGTTAACAGTGACATAATGACGTGGCTCTCTGTCGAAAAGCAAACAGGTTCAGAGCTGGTTTGCAAGTTGAACCAAATGCAAAACCAGAACCAGATCTGGCTCCAAACCGGCACTGAAACTGCTTTGGTCAAAAAGCGGTAATAAGGTACACTTGTCCCCACTCATGTTGTCACTTGTGGGCTTGGTTCGAGTTTGGACAAGGTTCTCCAGGTTCCATGTTACTCATTTATTGAGTTTTGTGGATCCCATTTAGTCTGGGCCCTCCAGTGGGGCAAATATGTCTTCAAAGAATGTACTCTCTGCCTCACAGCCCTCCACATGGGTGCCTTTTCAGTTTAATGCTGACAGCTGGTAGCGGCGGCATCATCTAAACAACAACAACGGTTGTTTCATGACGTTCACAAACACAACTCTACGCTTAATCACTGGTAATAAAAAGGTTAAAAAATGCTGTTTCTTGTTTCTAAATGATCATACAGTAGTTAAAGTGTTAGATCCATGGGTTTGCTGTGACACGGAGCAGACCTGCAGTCCAGCGGTGCAGGCTGTCTCTCTGAAGCAGTGGATGGCGGTCGTCTTAATTTATGTCAGTCTTCTCAGACAGCCCACAAATGTTTTTAATGTTTTGATCCGGCCTGTGCTTGGATCAGGCCTTTATTGATTCATTGATTCTTAAGTATTTCTGACTGCTATGTTGGTTTTATTTTACATCATTAATTGTGATGGTTATTTACCGTATTTCCTCAAAAAATATCCGGTCTCATATAGCTAATGGCCGGGGGCGTTGTTTACATGAACAAATAGAGGCCGGAACAGCACTTTTTAACCTTTAACCCTTAAAAAAAAAGAAGAAAAAAAAGAAACCTTGACAAGGATATGATCAGAAAGTCTTCCAATGTTTGTGGGCTGTCTGAGAAGACTGACGTAAATTAAGACGACCGCCATCCTCTGCTTCAGAGAGACAGCCTGCACCGCTGGACTGCAGGTCTCTGCTCCGTGTCATGGCAAACCCATTTAGAAACAAGAAACAGCATTTTTTAACCTTTTTATTACCAGTGATGAAGCGTAGAGTTGTGGTCGTTAACGTCATGAAACAACCGTTGTTGTTGTTTAGATGATGCCGCCACTACCAGTTGTCAGCAGTAAACTGAAAAGGCACCTACGTGGAGGGCTGGAAAATGACCAATCATAAGAGGCCCGGGGTCAGCCTTGGCCCCGTCCCCAATGTGTCAAAAGCAGGCGGCAATCTCCGTGTCTGAGCATGGAGGCCAACCAGGAAGTGCACTAAGCCTGCAATTCAGCGAAAATTCCTGTAGGGGGTGCTAAGTTTGGCTGCAAAAAAAATCTGCCCATTCATTTCAGTGCTAAATTTGAAAACTTCTCACTTGATTTATTACCCCAGAAAAATATTTCAGGGACAACATTATGGTCTCAATCGCGAGTAAAAAATCTTCTTCAAGACAATTTGATGTCAATAGTTCTAATAATGGCCCCATTTACAAGAAAATGGAAGATAAAGAATCGTATGATTTGGGGCGTTTCTAGCTTTGATTGACAGGTCACTAACAAGGCGAGACGTCATCAGGAGAGAAGCAGAGCAATGCGTATCCACCGTAACGTGTCAATAAAGTTATATATAACGTTATATAGATAGAAAAGAGGACGTTTACCGATTTGGTCTCATAACTTTGACCCTTTCACACTGTGTTTTCACTTAATGACAGTTTATTTGAACGTTTTGTTCAGTAAAAATGTCTTGTTAAGTGTTTGGTTGGACTAACAGACACTCCAAGGAATCGCTGCTCAGTTTTCTGAGGTAAGAAAGATACATTTTGTTTTTGTTTTTTGCTAGCCAAAACTAACATCCCAGTTAATGCTAACATCAATTAGCAGCGGCTTCTCTCAGTCGGGTTACCGGTGTAGAGAGGCTGTAGTCAGTGTCGTCAGATCCCTCGCGCTCCGCCACAGTCCTATTATGGTCTGCTCCGCGTATCGGAAACAAGATGGCGACGAGTGTCACGCTGAACTCGAGGCTTCCAACGGGCAGTCCACAAACCAATGGGTGACGTCACGGTGACTACGTCCATTATTTATGTACAGTCTATGCTCAAAAGTCCTCGCTCCGTGCGAGCAGAGCTCCACCGCGAGCAAGCACGGGGGAGAATCTGCTTCACTCGGCTGCTGAATATGTGCGCGAAGATCAAACGAGTGCACGCGGCAGTTGAAATCTGCGCGCGTGATGCAAAATAAATGCGCCTCCAGATAATCTAACATGTGGAGCTGATGGTTAAATGCACAGACTGTTATTTTTCATATGAAACTATGTTAACTTAATTTCTTTCATTTGCACTTGATTTCAATGCAGTTTTTACGGCATGAAAAAGGGAGGAATGACTAAGAAAGATGAGAGATTCTCAATAAACGCCTGTTTTAAAGAGCCACCCTGTGTTGTTGTTGGGAAAAGAGCTACAACTGCAGTATGTTTTCCCCAACTAAGTATTAATAAAAACATCAGTATTTTATAAGTATACTTTTTGTTGTTGTAAAAATTTAAAAAACTAATAATATATTACCTGTTAAAAAACAAATAATATGCACATCTCTTGGTGCACAGAGTCTGTAAAGAGTCCGGTACATCTGGCCTTGTGCAGCAGTAATTTGTGATTCAAACTCTGTAAATTTCACAATCTCTTGATCTTTCTAAAATAGCCTACATCTTTCTATTATGTTAATGATAATGAAAGCTCTCACTGGGTAACTAACTTTGATTCAAAACAAAGGAGAGGCCTCATCTAGCCTGGCTAACACCAGACCAAATCTCACCTGCCGTTCATTTCTCCGTAGAGGAGGTGTGGTTTACGATCCTCCGGAGCCGTTTATTGGGCGCTTAGAATGTCTATCAAAAGCGTCTGTAGGTAGCTCTTAGCCAATCAGATCAGTTATACCAGATGACGTAGTAGAGCAACAGAGATGGATGTTTGTTGTGTGTGTGTCTGTGAGAGAGTGTTGTTTGCTGCTTTGCTCCTCCAGTTCTCGCTTTCTGCAAGATTATTTATTTTCACACCTTATTCCCCCTCATGTCATTCAGCCACACACATCCACTGATTTTATGGGCAATAAACAAGCTGCTGCGGGTCTCTTGGCGGCTCCGCTGTCCCCCGGCTCGTAGCCAGATCACCGGCGGTGACCGGCGGTCTCGCCGGCTCGGCGTTACGTAGCGCAGCTAGCCGGCACTACTGGTGATCTGGCTACGAGCCGGGGGACAGCGGAGCCGCTGAGAGACCTTTCGCCTTTCAACTTTCGCTCTAAACTATTTAAAACACCGTCTACAGCTAAAGAGAGTTTCGCGTCTGCAGCAGCCATGTTGGATCCGGAAAACTACAAGCTTCCGTCTGCTGAGTAGTACGCGTCATCGTCTTGCCGTCCCTCCCCGCTCTGTGATTGGATCCCTAAAACAGGGCTAAGAAACCTCTCTGGTTGCCAGACCGTCTGGAGGTTCGAAATTAAATTCGAGCGCGCAAGGCAGTCTGGGTATACCCAGGCTAGGCCTCATCAGGGACATGGTCTGATGCTGCAATCCCACACAGCACCATCACAGCACACAGAATAATCATGTTTTCAAGGCTTTTCCTTTGGTGTTTCCACTCCTGTGAATCAGTAACTGGGCTCATGATTTTTTTAAATCAATATTACAAAAGAAGGGGTGAATGTTTGAAATAAATACAAGAAAGAGTACTCTCTGACTTCATGGCAAGCTTTCAATGTTTTTAAATTCATTACTGAAACTTTAATCCACTTCATCACATCCCACAAACATCAGTGACAGTTGCAGTTTGTCCTATCATGTTAAACACATATTATAAAATCAAAACTTAAAAAGCAAATATTGGGAAACATTCACTGAGTTGGTATACCTACATTTTATCTCTCCGATAGGCTGTACGTTTAAAACAGAGGACATGTTTAAATGTGTTCAAAATGTTTGACATTTGCAAACCAAACATGACAGGATTCAAAAGTGGCGGTATGATGAGAAAATACAGAGACAGAATGATACGCAGCACACTGGGTACACTGCTCATATCAAATCTACTCTGAAGGATTTCAAAACAGCAGGCAAAAGAAAAGTTGAGCAGAGAAGCAAGGTGAGGTGTGCAGGTACTTACAGCTTTCTGTCTTGTCTGTTTGGAGCCAGAAAAACACACTTTGAGAATTTTAACATAAGAAAAAAGGATTGGAAGCAGAGGGACTAAGATGGCAAGAACAGTACCAAACAGTCCATAAATGTGATTAACTTTTGTGTCAGAACAGGCCAACTTAACAACAAGGTAGTTACGGCAAAATAAACTGTTTATGATGTTTCCACAACGTGTCAAACGGATGTTTAACGATAACATAATCAGGAACATCAGAACACAGTACAACCATATAACAATAATAAAGATAACTGCTTTTTTAAATGTCATACGTGTGTTATATTGCAGAGGACAACAGATAGCAAGATATCTGTCATAAGACATGACGGCTAAGTTACATATTTCTATACAAACATATGTATGCAAACAAAAAATCTGCAGGAAACAAAAAGAAGCAGAAACAGTGTGAATGTCAGAGAGGATCTGAACCAGAAGGAATGGAAACAACCCTGTACTACCATACAGTTCATTTACAAATAGGCTGCACAGAAAAATGTACATAGGTTCATGTAAGCTTCTGTTTATACAGATAACCACAATCAGAGAAGTGTTGACACTAAAAATAACAAGGTACAACATTGCAGTTATCATAAAACACATGTATTTTAAATTTCCAACATGCAAATAAGCTCCAAGAACTAAATAAGACAAAGTTGAATTCAACATAATTCTTTACGGTAAAAGGTATCTACAAAGAGAAATGACAACAATCTCTCAAGCAGCTGAGACTCTCACTCAGTGAATGTTTCAATAAGTATAAATCACATCACACACAGTAGAGTGTTTGTTACCTGTTGCTCTGCAGAAGCTGCAGTCACTTCTGTCAGCTGCAGAAACATGCAACTGCATTTATACCTGTTAAGAACAGAACAATCACACAGCCAGTCCGCTCAGCCTGCCCATCAACACATTCTGAGACCCTGCAACAGTCATTGGGCTCCAGACTGGAACGTAACTGGTCATATATGCTGTTACATTTTGAGGGTGTGTGATTTAGAATTACACGTGGTTGCACAAATGTTCCTGATGATGACGAGAAGCATCCATTATCCAATCTGCCCCAAACCTGAACACATCTGCATGTCAATATTGATGCATAACCTTAGCGCCCCCTGCTGGCAACAATAACAAATGTCTTTTATACTTTAATATCCTGTTCATAACTCATGAACTGTTTTATCAGTCATCGAACATTTGTGGTGCATTCTTTTGGAAGGCTACAATAAACTCAGCAGAGAGTTCCCTTATACTCGGTGAGAATTTACCCTGCCACTCATAACCGCGATTTGAAGTTCTCCCTCGATCCACTGCCAAATTTTCCCCACGGTTCTTTGAATTCCATGCTGTAACCATAACTTCTCCCTCACCAAGAACCATTGTTGTTCTCTACCAACAAATGTCCCTTGGGGAGAATTTCTAGAGGAGCTTGACGTCCTCCTTTCAAACTTCCCTGAAGAGGGTCACCACTTGTTCTTCTTGGCGAATTCAACATCCAGCTCGAGAAGTCACTAGACTTACTCCTTCTACTCTCTTCCTTCGCTCTTTTTCTCACTCCATCACCACTTGCTCATAAAGCTGGCAACCACCTTGATCTCACATTCACCAGGCAACTGCTCTACCACAAACCTTGCTGTAACCCCACTTCATGTCTCTGATCACTACTTCATCAATTTCTCACTCTCACTCTCCCGACATGCAGGAACAGTTCTCATCGACAGACACTGTCGTAACCTTTGCTCTCTCTCTCCAACTGCTCTGGCCTCTTCTGTTCTTTCCTCCCTTTCTTCATCCGACTCATTCTCACCTCTGTAGCCTAACTCTACAACCAACACTCTCCTCTCTACCCTCTCCTCCTCTCTTCACTCGCTCTGTCCTCTTACTCCTCGGAAAGTGCACAAGTCCTCCCCTACCCCTTGGTTGTCGGTGCATGCCACCAGAGCTTCTCTATGGGCATCAGAAAGGCAAAGGCAGAAATCTAAACACCCTGAGGACCTTTGCAACAACCAATCACTTCTTGCTACTTTCTCATCCTTGATATCCACAGAAAAAAAGCTCTTTCTATCAGACCAAGATCCAATCCTCTTTTTCCAAACCGAATAAGCTATGGACCTCCTTCCGTTCCTCTCCCATCTAATCAACACTTCCTTGATTACTGGCTGATTTCCTAGCTCTCTGAAAGAAGCAAGGGTGAATCCTCTCCTAAAGAAATCCACCCTCGACCCTAGTGGACAACTACACTGCCGTGCAAAGGCAAAAGACCTTAACTTCAATTTTGGTCAAAAATGAGTTATTGTCATTTTTAGAACAATGGACATCAGTTTTATCATGTGGCAAAATATCTTGGGTCAATTTTGTTGTTTTCTGGTAAAAAATAACATGTTATTTTGCCGTAACTTCCAAAAGCAGAGGGAAAGCAAAGACAGAAGCCCTTAACATCAGTTGTGGTCTTTTAGCTTTGTTACGCTGCACTCTGGAATGCTGGAATTAAGTTACAGCGGAGTTAAGGGACTCTGCCTTTGTTTTACCAAGCACTAATGTTAAGATTCTATTTACCACGCTGGAGTTAAGGTGTTATGCCTATGATATATTGTATGTAATTGAAGCACTTTGCCACACACCGCAACATTAATAAATTGTTTCAGTACTTCTACAATACAATCTAGCATTAAGAATGGCCTATTCTCGAGGGAAGATGATGGTGGATATGGCTTTGAAGCGTAAACACGAAGATCAAGGTAAGGATGATATGGATACATGAAATATATATATATATATATATATATTTAGATAAGCGATTTACTTCAGGTTGTGTGCAATTCAGGTAGCTTTGTTAGCTAGCTAGCGATACAAACTTGGGCTAAGCCAGGCTACTTGACACACAAAAACAACTGTTCCCGATCCACAAACTTGAAGCTACATGATAGATTGTGTGTCAGCAGTTAGACACCATAAATCAAAAGCCTGGGTACTAGTATATAGCCTACGACAAGTTTTCTCGTGCCATACAGTGTGGCTGCCTGACTGACACTGACAGAAAACAACGTAGCTTACATGAGGGGGCTCCGGCAAGGAGAAAAAATAGCAGGCGAACACAAACTAACCCAGCAGATATAGTTAACTTAGATCGCAACTTACCTTTTTACGAAAACATCATCCAGTGAGAAGACAACTCCATTGTTTAAATCCATCACGAGTTTTTCAGCAAGCCCATTTGAAGTATAATTATATGCAAGCAAGCTAACTAGCTTAATCTATCGAAATAGTTATCGTCCAGAGGCTGTCATTTAATTGAGTTGAGTCATTCAAGTGCTGGTTGCAAAATATTTCACTCCCATACGAACAATTAAATACACAGCATGCCCTTAAGTCCATAGGTCGATGTCCCTTTGATTTGTCAAGAAAGAAAACCATTTTTCGAATCCATATGTGACCTCTCGTGAGGATCCTCAGTCGATACCGGCACATAGCGCTAGACAGTCAATTCGCTGTGCACGTAACTTAGGCTATATTATGCTTAGATGAGTGAATGAGATGAATGATCCTGTAATTGCATACGTTTCCAAAAGCATGGCTAGGCTTAGGTTTCTTCTTCTTCGGTCAAGATTTAAGACGGTTTACATCCATGACATAAGCAATTGATAATGTAGGAAATAGCAGAGAATTGTACATAATAATTTGCATGGATGTACCAAAGCATTTGTAACTTCTTCAAAGAAATGAGAAACTGTTTTTTTTTTTTTTTGGTATGCACAAGTGACACAATGATGTGAAGATTAAACAAGTAGTTTTGAGAATTTCAATTCTGATCTGAGAAATGTACCAAAGCGACTGAGAAAAACTAATGCACAAGTTTCACCAGTATTAAATACTAAAATTAAGACTATGAACAGGGGTTACAAATTGTTTCATATTAGTTAAGCTTCCATGCTTGCCCATGTATCAGCCCACAACCCAGATCCAGTTCTTCCACCAGCCAAACCAGCCTCAGCCCCAGAGAACCCACTGGTGTCTGTCCTTGGTGAAGCACACTCTCCTGCTCCTCCATCAGAGACCAGACATATACCACCAATGAGGGGACCATGTGGAGTCAAATGCCGAAGGCAGTGCTCTGGAAAGTTTTCAGAAGACAGGCGGCACAGAAACGGGCCTTTGTTTTCGCATCAGTCAGCCAGGTTCCAACAGAAAAGGTCTGTGCCAATCCCAGTCGGCGGCGAGGCAGGTCTTTTGTGTATAGGCTGCAGGATACCCACAAGACCCCGCAGCTGGTGTGCAAGCTCTTTTATCTCTCCACACTAGGCTATCATCCCACCAATGATAGCATTGTTCTCTCAGTCATGGGGAAGGAAATAACAACTGCTCTAGCTCCACCCAACGATATGAGAGGGAGACATGAGCCTGCCAACAAGCTGAACTTGCAACCATTAATTGACCACATCGAATCCTTCCACCCATCAGTCAGCCACTACCGAAGGGAGCATGCACCATTCCGGCGCTATCTCCCAAGTGATGTCACGGTCAAGCTTATGTTTGCCGACTTCATTGCAAAGGGGAACCGGTGCTCTTATGAAGCTTACCGTAAACCAGTGAAGTCGAAGAACATCAGCTTTACCAAGCTTGGAGAAGAGGAGTGTGAGACCTGTTTGCTTCAGGACCAGCATGTGAGGGTTGATCACCAGGGGGAGGCTGCAGAAAACTGCCCTCAGTGCGAGAGGTGGCATGAACACCAAGTTGAAGCAGCTGAGACCCGACTGCACTACAGGTCAGATGCAGACAAAGATTGGCCTGATGACACATCTGTCAGAAGCGTTGACCTGCAAAAAGTGATCATGCTCCCACGCATGCCAGGTGTGAAGTCTGCAGTGTTCAGCCGGCGGCTATCAACATACCATAACGCCTGGATTCCACTGGATGCGTAACGACTCCGACAGGGGTCTGTCCGCAACGGCTGCGTATCTACGCAGTCCGTCAACACCCACCGGATCCGTCTGTGTCGGAGCTGTTGCGGACAGCAGAGTCCCGAGGACGCACGAGATCTCGCGAATTCACGCCTAATCAATTGATATAACTGGAAGATAATCAACATCTCCTCGTTAATGACTGGAGACAAATCCAGCGACTCCGTCTTAACGAGCGCTAACGAGGTCGGCCGGCTTGTTAACGAGCCGGCCGACCTCGTTAGCGAACCCGAGGTATTTTATTTTGAAAATATACCAATGTTTTATTTTGTGTCTGTGCAAGACTTCCTGTCCCGAACGATCTGCTCTGTGCTGAATTTATGCGTAGTGCTCCGTCGTCCGACAAAAATAGAAGCTCTGCGCAAGTGTTGCGAGGGCTGTCGGATGGCCCTGCGTTGTCGGACTCATTACGCAGCGGATCTGCAGTCGGTGGAATCTCACACATTGATTATAATGGGTGCGTAACGGCTCCGACGACGGATCTGCAGCCGTTACGCATCCAGTGGAATCCAGGCGTGAGACCTTCGCGTCAGTGGGCAAAAAGCAAAACAAAAAAAAAAACATCTCCATTGTCTGGCATGAGGGAATCGCAGGGAGGAATGCCAGTGAAATCACATCGGCATATGCAGCAGCACTGGAAAAAGAGCGGAACATCAGGCATATTGTGTACTGGGTGGATAATTGCAGCGCCCAAAACAAAAACTGGTGTTTGTTTTCTTCACTTTTGACCCTTGTGAACTCTGAAACAATATCAGCTGACGATGTTACGTTGAAGTTTTTTGAGCCGGGCCACACATTTATGAGCGCTGACAGCTTTCACCATGGTGTGGAACAGGAAATGAGGCGCAGACCTGGGGGAGTAGTTCTTGATTTTGACGACTTTTTGTCAGTGGTGGCCAATTCCAACTCTAGGAAAGTGGAGGTGGTGGAGTTGAAGAACAACAACATCAGGGCCTGGGTGGATGGTCATTCTGCAGCCAAAACAAAAAAAATACCCAGGCTGGCTGAACTGAAAGTGGTGCAAATGCGGTGTGGGTCAAGATCCATGTTTGTGAAGAAATCCCATGGGGAGGAGGACTTCATAGAGCTGGACTTCCTGCAAAACAAGTTCAGACAAACCATTCCAACCACCTTGAGGCTGCAAGACTTGGGTGTGGAGGAAGCCAAGAAGACAGAGATTCTAAAGAATCTTCTTCCCCTCATGCCCCCTACCAGGAGGTTTTTTCTGGAGCTCCTTGGCAGTCAGAAACCTCCATGAGGACGAAGAATAAGCCCATCTGCCCTTCTGTGGACTGATTTCCAGACTCTCTCTCTCTCTCTCTCTCTCTCAATTCAGTTAAATTCAAGAATGCTTTATTGGCATGACAAGTTCACTCATATTGCAAAAGCAGTTATACATAGATCTGAGTATACACATACATGTTAATAGATTAAGATAAATAAGTATGATGTTGATGATGATGGTGTGTGTGCGTGCGTGCGTGTGTTGTGTGTGTGTCTGTCTCTCTCTCTCTCTCTCCCTCCCTTAACTCACATTAAATTGTTACATTTGTTCCTCGTACCACCGGACTTTGTCATTGTTTTATGTTATGCTGTCCTATTCTTTTACATGGACTCGTAACAGGTACTAAATATTTTTTTCCATTCTGTCAAGGAAAATGCATATTCCTATGTGTTTTATCAGAAAAGGGTAAATGGTATATGAGAGGGCGTCTACAAATTGCTGGCAAAGCGAAATCAAACCTTTCAAATGTAAGAAATATAGATGGAAAGTTACTTTAACCTCTTTGAGTGTTATTTTATTTAAATTTAGTACAACAATAAGGTTTCCAAACAATCCAGTATTGTAAATTATCCAAATGGTCAATAAATTAGATGTTAAGGTATGCTGCCTTGGTATGATCCATTATTGTTTTTGTAGATAATGCAAAGGCAGAATACAATAACTTCCAAATAAGGGTCAAAGGTCAAGTTTAAACTTAGGATTTTTTTAGGGTTAAATAACTTCCTTTTTATACAATAAAATGCCAAATTTCTAGTGCTCTACCTACAACTCATTTGGCAGGACAACAAAATAACTTTAAACTCATTTTTCTCAGTTCTACACTCTGGTGAGTTAAGGTCTTTTGCCTTTGTAGGGCAGTACAGACCTGTCTCTCTCCTGCCGTTCCTCACCAAAACTCTGGAGCCGGCTATGTTCACTCAACCCTCCTGCTATCTTAATGGGAACAATCTCCTTGACCCTCAGCAGTCTGGTTTTAAGAAGGGCCACTCAAGAGAGACTGCCATCCTCACTGTGACTGAACAGCTTTACAAGGTGAAAGCGGCCTGTCTCTCATCTGTGGTGGTCCTACTTGACCTTTCTGCAGCTTACGATACTGTTGACCATCGGATCCTCATCTCCACCCTTCACCACCTGGGAGTAACTGGCTCTGCCCTTTCTCTACTCAAATCCTATCTCAGAGGGGGGGGCGTGGCCAGCGAGCTATGGAGTAGCTGTGTTCCGTGGAGGCTCTGCTCGACTTTAATTTAAACATAAATTTCCCGCTGTGATAACTCTTTAAAACTTGCTTAAGTTCAGCATAAAAAGATGAAGAAGTCAAGGCACAACAGAGGAGGGGAAAAGAATGATCAGCTCGGAAAATTAGCTACCGAGCTTAATGAGGCTAGCTTAGGTGCAGCTTCCTCGTGCTCGGAGCCGAATCCATCTACAGCAGATCTCATGAAAGCCATCAACTCTTTGAGCAAAAACGTGACGGCGAAATTCACTGCCATCTCAGACACCATGGGCGCTTTGCAAACTACTCTGGCTACAGTGACAGGGAAGGTACGTGACAAGCTAACTTCATTGGAGACTTTGTACAAACACCTGCAAGAAGGTTTGAATTAACAACGTAAGAAAGTAGCGGAACTGGAATCCCGGTCAAGACGCCAGAATGTCAGAATCATCGGTATTCCTGAGGGAGCAGACAAGGGTAAACCAGTGGAGTTCATTACCAAGCTGATTCCAGCGCTGCTCGGGGCTGAACACAGACTCCACTATTGCCAGACTCGGGAGCTCATCCTCAGACTCGCCGCTCAGAAATCACCGCTACAATACAATGGGACGAAGCTCTTCATCTTTCCGGATTTGACAGCGGAGGTTCTTGGCCAGCGTAGAGTGTTTGATGAAGTCCGCAAGAAGTGCAGGGCGGCCGGCCTCCGGTACGGCTTTCTTCACCCGGCTAGATTTCGTGTGACACTGGATGGTGATACCAGGATCTTCAACAACCCGAATGAAGCAGAACAGTTTCTCCGTGATAAGTTATCCGCCTCCTCGTCTTAAATTAACGGTCACCGATAAGGGATGAACATCTACTTTTAATAGTGTCTTTCGAGCGGAGCCTGGGAGGGTAAGGAACGAAGCACACGCATCAATGGACACTAGGGAAGTTTGAAACAGGTTTCAGTTGGGGAAGCCTGTCAAGTTTTAAGGGGAGGGGGGGTAAGCTGTTCAGGGTGCGCAAAATGTTCATGTTTTATGTTGGTGGTATAATGTACACATATTATGTGGGGATGTTGACAGAGAGAAGGCATGTTAATGAGGTTATGAATGGCACATAGTAGCAGTAAGTCATACAATGGCACAGTGAAGATATTAAGCTGGAATGTAAAAGGTCTGGGTAATCCAGTGAAGAGAGCTAAGGTTCTTACTCATCTCAAATCATTAAATCTTGATGTTGTTCTATTACAAGAGACTCATGCCAAGCGATCGGTCCAGATGGTGCTACGTGCAAACTGGCTGGGCCAGATGTATCAGGCTAACTTTAGTGCTAAGGCCAGAGGAGTGGCGATTTTGTTTAGGAAAAATATACCTTTTATTCAGAATAAGACAATAGCAGACCCCAGTGGTCGATTTCTAGTAGTGTCTGGCTGCCTGTGTTCCACTCCAGTGACTTTTGTGAATATATATGCTCCAAACTTTGACTGCCCAGAGTTCTTTAGAGAAGTATTTAACTCTATCCCAAATATAGACCAAACACATGTCATTGTCGGGGGGGATATGAATTGTGTTCTTGATGTAAGATTAGATAAAAAATATTCAAAATCTTTGCAACAATCAAAATCAGGAAAGTGTTTAAATACAATCCTCGAAAATCTAAACATTGTGGATATATGGAGGTTGTTGTTTCCTACTAACAGAGAGTTTTCTTACTTCTCTCCAGTGCATAAATCCTACTCTCGCATTGATTATTTTTTCCTTGATTCTAAACTTATTCCAGCAGTGGTTGATGTCACTTATCACCCCATATTGATTTCAGATCATAGTCCTGTTTCCCTAACCCTGAAAGTGGCAAACTTAAACACAAGAGGCTGCAAAAATTGGCGCTTTGATGCTGCCCTATTGAAAGACATAGTCTTCTACAAACGTATGGAGGAGCACATCAAATTTTTTCTTGAAACAAATGATAATGGTGATGTTGATGATTCAGTCTTATGGGATAGTTTAAAGGCAGTCATGAGAGGACATATTAATTCATATACATCATGGAAGAGTAAAAAGCAGGATGCAGCTATGAAAGACATGGAGTCTGAATTACACCGGCTGGAACAGTCTTACCAATCTACTCCAACAACAGACACCTTGGGTGAGATCACCAAGTTGAAGTGCGAGTACAACACCATACTCTCTAAACGTGTGTGTTCTCAAATGATTAGCTCAAGACAGAGATTATTTGAGTTAGGCGATAAGCCACACAGGCTGCTGGCAAGGCAACTGAGACATTCACAGGCATCACAGGCTATACTCCAAATAAAGAACAAGAGAGGGCAGATTGTAACAGATCAGCAGGGAATAAATAAATGTTTTGAAGATTTTTATCGTAATCTATATAGCTCAAACAATAATACTAGTAAAGAGGAGATTAATGAGTTTCTGGAAAAGTGTGATCTACCCAAACTTGATAATGAAGCTGCAGCAGAGTTAGATGCTGAGATAACTCTTGATGAAGTTAAAGCAGCAATAGTCCAGTTCCCAAATAATAAGGCTCCTGGGCCTAACGGGTTTGGGGCGGAATTTTATAAGGCATACAGCTCACTGCTGGCACCTTTAATACTGCGTATGTTTAAATGCTCTCGGGAAGTGGGCTCCTTAACTAGCACATTGTATCAGGGTAATATTTCTCTACTGTTGAAAAAGGGCCGGGACCCCTTGAACGTCTCCTCATATAGACCTGTGTCACTTCTCCCATTGGGAACTAAACTTTTAAGCAAAATTTTAGCTAACCGTCTCTCAACAGTCATATTTCCAGAATCATTCACCCAGATCAGACTGGGTTTATCCCTAATCGACATATATACTTTAACATGAGAAGACTTTTTAACATATTATATAGTCCCCTTCATGATACAGAAGATACGGTTATAATATCCCTCGATGCCGAAAAGGCTTTTGACCAGGTAGAATGGCCACATATGCTGTCTGTATTGGTAAGATTTGGATTTGGTAATTCTTTCATTAATTGGATCAAGATATTATACAAGGAACCCATGGCCTCTGTAGTTACAAACCTAAATAAATCCGGGCCTTTCCGACTATATAGAGCAGGGGTCGGGAACCTTTTTGACTAAGACAGCCATGAAAGCAAAATATTTGGAAATTTGTTTCAGTGAGAGCCATATAATATATTTTAAAAGTAAATTCAACTAAATGTCAGTATAATAAGCCTCTGAATTTATTTTTTTAAATAATGTTGTTATAATACTCACCATTAATGCGACTTCTGGTGCTGCATGGATTTGCTGATGTCTTTGTAGTCTGGTTGGTACTTGGTGAGGTTAAGCTTCATGCAAGCGTTGAGACTTTCATCCGTTAAACGTGATCGTAGATTGTTCTTGATGTTTTTAAGATGTGAGAATGACTGCTCACATGCATACGTAGATCCAAACATGGTCAATACAGCAATACTCACACGCTGCAGTGTGTGGTATGTGACAGGAAGCATGTTCCAAGTTTTGAGAATCAGCTGGTCTTCGAGTTGAAGTTTTTTCATTTCTGTCCACATGTGCTTGCTTGCCAACTCTGCTTTTTGTCGTGTGATTCTTTCCAAATCTTCATTCAGTGACTTGAACTTGTTCACCCACATGCCTTCAGGTCAGCCACTTCTGCTTCAAAATCTCTGATGGAGACACCAGGAATGTAACTCAGGTCGGCTGTGTTCAATGAACACTCGTTTGGATGGGTGATGAACTTAAAAAGACGAGTGTGCTCACGAAATTCTCCAAAGCGTGCTTTGAAGGACTGTAGGAGACTGGATGTGAAGCCAGCTAGCTGGTGAAAATCAAAGTTTTGAATAGGCTCACTTGCTGTGCATGCATCTTTAAACTGGCTCAGTTTTTCAAAATGTAGTAAACGACCTGTTTCAAGATCCATAATGAAGAGCTCTAGCTTGTTTTCAAAAGCAAACACAGCTTGTTGAAGGGATAACACTGTATTTCCAATGCCTTGCATTTTCACGTTGAGCTGGTTCAGATGTTCAGTCATATCTACGAGATAATAAAACTTGAGGAGCCACTCAGTTTCGGCTAGCTCAGGATGCTCGATGCCTTTCATTTCAAGGAAAGTCCGGATTTCGTTCAGGCAAGTCGCAAAACGGCTAAGCACCTTCCCTCTTGACAACCAACCCACATTGCTGTGCAAAAGAAGACCAGGATAGTTATTTCCAACTTCATCCAGCAGTGTTTTAAAGTGGAAATGAAGCAGTCAACCAAGTTACCCTTATTTACTAGATTGAGACCTATTCTTATCAATAGTTATACAACAAACGTGAAAAATATAAACATATTAAAGAAAAATGGAGTGCCGTTTTATATTTCGTGGCACGGGCGCCGCCATCTTGCGGTACAATATCCCGTGACGTCACGGGGTTGGTTGGCTTCGCGGTCCGCATCACACACAGAGAGATGAGGAGACAGAAGGGAGGACACTACTGTATTGTACTGGGGTGTAAAATGAGTTTTACAAAGTTAAGGCCGAAGACTAGGCCGACAAAACAGTCCATTTTCACAAATTTCGGAGAGCAGTACTGCTGCGCTGACTGGCGGTGAACTTAAAAACCGCCAGAGCAGCTCCAGGCTTTAGTCTGCTGGTCCGGCGGACCACTAGCTTGCCAAACTCAAAACTCTTCTGTTCTATGCAATCTTCCTCCAGAAAATGCTAAGTACAGACGCTGGAGTGTTTTTAATTTCACAGCGGCATCAATCCACCGCAGAGACAGACAGGCAGTGAGACAGGTCAAGTGAAGTCAGCAGGTATTAAGTCATCAACTATGTCCATACTCCAAAACAAACCGTATACACAAACACAATAATTGAAACGTAGCTCTCCAACTCTGTCCCTCTATGAGCTTCTTATTAAACACACCTTTAACCTCAAACAGCAGCCCTCATAAATACCCTCACCACTCTGAGCCTAAACATGAACATATCTGCAGCTCAGCATTGGTCTGAAATGACTGTCAAAAATTAAAAAGTAACCACAATAATAAATAAAAACACCTGTCTTAAAACCCAAATAATTCCACATCAACATAATTTAATTCCTTAGCCAGAGGAGCTCATCACAGCTGATGCAAACCTCTAAAGAAATAATTATTTTTACTTATTATTTCGTGACTCCACGTCAGTCAGTCAGGTTATCCTACATGCCGCGACCTCCCTCACCACATCTTGCAGGCTATATTCTTGTGATGCGTGCAGTTTAGCATGAGCTATTCCTTTACTTGGCATAACTGCTTCAAATGCGTCTCCATGTGTAGTGGCAGATTTTTAAAAAAATTTAAAAAAGCTTCACCAACACGAACCAACATAATGCACAATCATTTACTTTTGGAAAAATATTTTACTCAACAGAAGTATTGACATTCGCACGCTAAAAAAAAACAAAAAAAAACTTGAGACTGACCTTAGATCACATGGGTTCCTTTGACCTTTGAACCCCGTGTTCCGTTAAGACCCGCCCTATTCTGCCTCTGATTGGCTCTGACTCTGACAGCTCAACAACATCAACCAATAGTAGCGCCAGTATACCAAGTATATTATATTAATCAACATGGCAAATTTTCAGTATTTGAGCCTAGTCCAACTTTTGTGTTTGAGATTCTATCATAATCACTTTCTATAACTATTACTAGCAACTTTTACATCACCTAGTAAAAAACAAAAACAAAGTGAAGAGCAGAATACAAACCATTAATAAAACATTATACAGTACTTAATGCAAATGGAAAATGTTTTTTTATATAAAAAATTTAATAGATATAGAGATATAACCATAACTATGCTACACTATGTGCTGTATACAGTACACAATGATGGTAATATGTTATACACTGTACATAAGTGAAGTCAGGTGGCTATTGCTAATATAGTAAGGTGCATGATTGTCCATAGATGTTAGAAGTAACTGCATATTGATACTTTTGATAGTCACAGAAGAATAATACCCTGGCTTCTAAAAGAATGTGACATTAATATCATTATGTTCAACATCCCTCAGAAGCACACTTTTATCATATGATGACAACACACCAAATAAAGGTAATTTTAGTGATTCAACCAGCACTGGTTAAACTAAAACAACAATTACCCACTACTGTAACAAAATGGAGGAAACATTGGACAGTTTTTATGCATGGTTATTGTAATAAATAAAATCACAACAAAGCGCAGAAAAATATTACAGTAAATCATATTTAATGGCAATCACTTTCATGCAACATTCATAAATCCTCATAAGCATACTCAAATCCATGATATACCAGGAGGGGAAACAGCTCTGATGGAGTGGATGACACAGGCTGGAATCAGGATCCTGTTCTTCTTCCCCAAATGCCCCCTGGCCCAAAGGGTTAACTGTCTGTACGCAGTCAACCTAAAGAGACTGATAAAAAATATTTATTGGTTAGATTAGTTTTACCACATGTATTCATACATATCAACTCCAGAACCGCTAGTCATGCTGTCTCAAATGATTACATTCATGAAATAGTTGTTTGTAGTTGTGCAACAAGCTAAAATAAGGTTAATTTATAGGGGGACAGTCCCTGTATATGGGGCTCTGTACCGTCTATGCTCTGTACCTAACGTTAGCGGGTGCTGTTACCACAGATGTTCCTGCCCCCTCCCCTCCTCATAACGTGCTGGCCGATACAAGATAAACAAACAAGCCAAACAATGCATCATGTGTCATCATATTGTCACCCAGACTTCTCACACGTTTTGCATCACACTCTTTTGTCCACAAGAAAATTATTATTGCAACCTAGTTGGCCATTTGATGTCATTGTTAGCTAACGCTAATGTTAGCTAGTAATTAGCGATTACCGTTAGCATGGAGGGACATAAACTAAAAGGTTTTCGTCTGATAACTATTGAAAATGGAAACATTGTTCGCATCTTCTCCATCACATTCCTGTCTCACTATAGCGTTTATTTATTATATTTTACGTTAAAACACCGGCGAATACTGACGTTAATTAGCATGACCTAGTTACCTGCTGTTGACAGGACGCTCCGGTGTCTCGGCTCGGACATCTTTAAGCTCGGACGTCCTTCAGGGACAGCACGGCCACCTCCCGGCACAGTACTCCATATGTGCGAACATTTATTACACATGCTTCACCACGCATGGCATGGTCCAGGTCAGCCTCCTGACAGCAGACAGACTCAGGACACACCGACACCAGGTGCTGCCGACCCGCTACGCCCCCCAGACGAGCCTCGGCTCCACATCCTCCTCCTCTCTCCGGACCACCGCTCCAGTCTCAGCCTTATTGGCTCGAAAGCCTCGACAATGGGTTTGAGATGTTCACTCAGCCTTTCCACTTCATCTTCATCCATTGTGGTTCTCTTCTTAAATTAATTACGGATGTAGGTGTAGTGTAGTGTAGCTGGTAATACCTATGGATTGAACCGCGCCGAGAGAACCAACCAACCCCGTGACGTAGGCATTGACATCACTCCAAAATGGCGGCGCGCTGTCGAGCTAGCTAGGTTAAATTACGATATTAAATTGTTAATTTCTCAGGTTTGATCTACTTTTATTTTATTTTTAAATTAGCAGGATGCTTTTTCGTGTATATTCGAGTGATACAAGTGCCAATTAATGCACGCTTCACTTCCACTTTAAACTGGCGATCATTTAAGGCTCGGGCAACAATAAAGTTGATCACACGAATGACCAGCGACATCACTTCGCCAAACTGCCCGTCACACATCTGAGCACAAAGTGCCTCCTGGTGTAGAATGCAATGGAAACTTAGGATGGGTCTACTTACATGTTCACGAAGAAGCGCCACAAATCCTTTGTTTTTTCCCACCATACACGGAGCACCATCAGTACACACTGAGAGAAGTTTATCCATAGGTAGATTTTTTTCTTGAGCAAACCCCATGAAAGACTTTAATAAATCCTAACCTCTTGTGGATCATTTTATTGGCAGAACAGCAAGACTTTCTTCGCGCAGTGTGTCATCAACAGCATATCTTGCAATCACGCTGAACTGCGACAAATGGCTCACGTCTGTTGACTCATCCAAAGCCAGGGAAAAGAACGGCGCTGCATTTATGTCCTTCACTTGCGTTTCCTCAACTTTGTTTGCCATCATGATGGTACGATCATGAACAGTTCTTGCCGACAGAGGCATGTCTTGTATCCGTTTGATTATCTTGTCTTTGTTCGGAAGATCATCAAAAAGTTCATTGGCTACATCCAGCATGAACATTTTAGCATACTCGCCATCTGTGAATGGTTTTCCGTTCCTCACTATTGCTAAAGATCCAGCAAAGCTAGCGGAATTATAGTCACCTTGCCGGGTCCATACGCGGAGTTGCTGCTGGCTAGCTTGCACCCTGCTCAGTAGCTCTTGGCACACTTTCTTTCTGCTGTCTCCCGCAGGGTATTTTGATGCAAAGGTAGCATGGCGCGTCTCCATAAAGGCGAATTCTTCGGTCCATTCATTCTGAAATGTACGATACTCGTCATCTTTTTTTCTTTTCGCCATCTTCTTTGTCGAAGGGTTAGCTTTGAGGTAATGACCGAGCAGACTGATTCTAAAGGGGGCGTTTACCTGTTTACCCAGCAACGGCCAACATAGGCCAGTATCATCACTTGCGCCTGCAGCGAACTGCAGCCCTGAACAGGACATGAGCAGTGAAAAATCGATGGATAGATTAAAACAAGTGAGAATATTTTGTATTATCTGCGAGCCAGATGCAATCATCAAAAGAGCCACACCTGGCTCACGAGCCATAGGTTCCCGACCCCTGATATAGAGGGACACGCCAAGGGGATCCTCCGTCTCCATATATCTTTGCTCTCGCTCTGGAACCTTTAGCCTCCTATATACGCTCTAGCCAGGAAATACACCCTATAACACATCTAGGAACCAAACATAAGATCTCGGCCTACGCGGATGATGTTATATTATTTATTTCAGATCCCAAAGCATCTATACCTCCACTGCTGCAGTTAATAAATAAATTTGGCTCATTTTCAGGATATAAGATAAATTGGGGGAAAAGTGAACTAAAGCCCATTATCAAATTTAGTAGATATGACATTCCTCAAGACAACTCCATTTAGAATTGTATCAGAAAAATTCAAAAGTCTGGGTATTATAGTCACAAGGAAATTGAGTCAGCTATTACGACATAACTGGGATGAGAAAATTGATCAGTTGGAGAGGAATATACAGTTTTGGAACACTTTACCCATATCAATGGTAGGGCGTATTAACGCCATCAAAATGGTGGTCTTGCCAAGGTTCCTCTATATATTTCAATCTATCCCAGTATGCATCCCTCAAACTCACTTCAGAAAGCTGGATTTAATTATATCATCTTTTATTTGGTCTGGGAAAATACCTAGCATCTCGAAGAAACATCTTATTAAAAGTCGGTTTGAGGGAGGATTTGGCCTGCCTCAATTTAAATCCTATTATTTGGCTGCACATTTAAATATTTTCTAGTTTTGGTCTGGGTGTTTACAAGGCAATAACCTGGTGGAGATGCCTGCATGGTTACAAATTGAACACCTCTCCTGCCAGTGCACCTCCTTACCAGCACTCATTAATAGTCCAGTAAAGAGTAAAAAGTGCTTGTATAATGAAAACCCAATAATTCATAACTCGTTAAAGATATGGAAGCAGGTAATAGCAACTTTGAAAATGCCCAAAGTACATTTGGATTCTCCTATTTGCTGTAACCATGCATTTAAACCTGCACTGGATGATGTAGTCTTCTCAAACTGGAGAGAGAAAGGTATTATCACATTGAGAAATGTTTATATTGAGGGTCATTTGCCCTCCTTTCAACAGTTACAGCGGGCATTCCAGCTCCCAGCTTCCCATTTTTTCCATTACCTACAGCTTAGACACTTCATGAGGACTCATGTTCCACAATATGAACGTAAACCACAGCACATAGCATTAGATAGTTTTATTCAAATCAAACCATATACGAGAGGGGCAATATCTAAACTCTATGGAATAATACAGAATGTGAATAACACATCGTCAGACAAATTTAAAGAGGCTTGGGGGAGAGAATTAGATGGGGAAATTTCAGTTGAGATATGGGAGAATTGTATCAAGAATATCCATGGTAGCTCAATAAATGCAAGACATCATCTGATACAATTCAAGGTAGTACATAGACTACATTATTCTCCATCCAGATTACAGAAAATATTTCGGGATGTGTCACCCCAATGTATCAGGTGTCAAAGTGAAGAGGGAACACTATCCCACTTATTTTTGTCATGTCATAAGCTACACCCATTCTGGTCATCCTTGTTTGGGTTCTTCACCAAGGCCCTTAATCATCCATGTAACCCAGACCCGTTCACTGTGTTGTTTGGAGTGGCTAATCCAGATAGTGTAAAAAGTAGTTATGAAGCTAAGGCTTTCTCCCTTTCAACATTGTTAGCCATAAAGTTAATTCTACAGTTTTGGAAATCTGAAAGGGCTCCTACGTTTGAAATGTGGTTGAGAGAGCTGGGAAATGTATTACACTTGGAGAAAATCAGGTACATCATATCTACTAAAGAGGATATCTTTTTTAAAATATGGCAACCTTTTCTTATACCCTTGTTTTGTTTGTCTAATGTCAAAAACTCAATCAAAAAAACCATACATATTGTTCTGTGTAGCTCCACCATTTATCTCTAATTTGTATACATAATTTGTATATATTTTTGTGTTATGAAAACAATAAAAATAAATACACAAAAAAAAATCCTATCTCAAGGACCACACCTTTGTGTGACTTGGAAGGGTTCTGTGTCAGAACCCTGTCCACTCAACACTGGGGTCCCTCTAGGCTCTGTTCTTGGTCCGCTCCTTTTCTTGGTTTACAACAACTCGCTCGGCTCTCTCATCCACTCTCATGGCTTCTCCTATCATAGCTATGCCAACGACACCCAGCTAATCCTTTCATTTCCCTGAAACACAGACAGCAGCACGTATCTGCATGTCCGGCCGACATCTCCCAATGGATGTCCTCACACCACCTCAAAGTCAACCTGGGAAAGACTGAGCTACCTCCCAGGGAAGGGCTCTTCAACCACTGACCTCTATATTAATATCGAGAACACTGTGGTTCCCTCCACCAAGACCTCTAAAAACTTTGGTGTGACTTCCGACAACCAACTGTCCCTCACTACAAACATTACTGCTTCCACCAGATCCTACAGATTCTTACTGCATGACATCAGGAGAATCCGCCCGTTTCTCAATCAGAGGGCAACTCAGGTCATGGTCCAGGTGCTTGTCATCTCATGCCTGGACTACTGCAACTCCCTCATGGCAGGTCTGCCTGCCAAAGCCACCCGACCTCTTCAACTCATCCAGAATGCAGCTGCTCGATTGGTCTTTAATCTTCCCAAATTTTCACGTACAACACCCCTCCTCCACTCACTCCACTGGTTACCAGTGGCTGCTTGGATTTGTTTCAAGACTCTAACTCTGTGTTGTTAAGCGATAACTCTGTGTTGTTAAGCGATAAAATAATCAGGAACTTCACAAAAGAGAGCAACCATACAACAATAATAAAGATAACTGCTTTGTTACATGTCATACATGTGTTATATTGCAGAGGACAACAGATAGCAAGATGTCTGTCATAAGACATGATGGCTAAGTTAAAAAAGTCTCAAAGGCACACAGAATATCTGCAGGAAACAAAAAGAAACAGAAACAGTGTGAATGTCAGAGAGGATCTGAACCAGAAGGAATGGAAACAACCCTGTACTACCATACAGTTCATTTACAAACAAGCTGCACAGCAAAATTTAATAGGCAGATGTAACATGTTGAGATGCACCAAAATGCCTCTTGGACCCATAACATAAAACCAACAGGATGTTGGAAATCTTGAATTAAATGAGCAATTTTAGGCTGTTACGGGCCATTTCCAGGCTCTGTACTTTAGTAAAGTCCTCCGAGAGATGTAAGCTGATCGACATCAAACTTGGGCGGTACCATCTTAAGACCTTTAATTTGTTATTAAAGTATGTGGGTGTAGTGTTTCACCATGAATACAAAGTTGTTGTAAATTGAGCATACATTGTAAATCTGCGCCAAATTTATGATTCATGATGAGAGTCCAGACCTGAACACATTAACATGTTAACATTGGCACATTGTCATAGTTGCTCCCATTGGCAACATGATGTAAGATGTGATGTACATGTTTTATATTGTGATGTCATGCTCCAAGCATTCAGATCAACTTTAAATATTGTTAGGGAAGCCACAAGATGTTGCTCATGTTTGATTGTGAAGATGTTTTCTACATTATTTATATCGGGATGTCCTGTTACTAGCCTTTTCACCAGATCCATCTCTGAAGTGGCTTCACAAGCCTCAAGCTGTTGATATGGCTCTAATGTCTAATGTTGTAAAAACAGTGCTTCTCTGGCTGCACAGACATTTTAATTCATTCGCCATGAAACAGGAAGTTGTCGCTTTAGGCTACGTTTACATGATGACGGTCTGAACAGAAGACGCAAAAGTGGCGTTGCGTCTTCACTTTTTATTCTGCGTTTAGACGAGCGTTTTCGGGAGAAAATCTGCGTGCATACACAAAAGTGTGTGGAATTGGATTGTATGCATGCCAGGCATCACTTAAAGCGATAAGAGCATCTTTGGGCATGTGGAAGTTTTCACACCACGTATTTTCATCACATACTCCTTCCACAAAGTTATCCACCATCCACTAGATCTCCCAGGTCCAAAGCCGTCTGGCTCGCCTCTGACCAATCAGTGCATCCAAAATGTGATAGAGGTAATTACAGATCCTTCTCTGTTCACTAATGCTATCTGTACAAATCCTGTACATTTGGTGGAAAGACTCCTGTAAGTTTATTAGAGCTGCCAGAGCAGCTTGAAGGTCCGACGCATGGAAATAATCCCACATGTTTATTTATTTTCCTGTACTGGGGCATGTATGTGACGTAAATGTGGATGTGACGTAAGCAGATCTGAGCAAAGTCTAGTCAGTGTAGACGGACACGCTACGGCAGAGCGTATTCAACTTTTCCACTTTGGAAGGTGGTTTCAGATTTTTGCGTTTATAAGCCCCAAAAACCTCACCGTCTAAACGAAAGGAACTTCCGATAAAATATTTTGTTGTTTTTACCCGCAAGCGTCCTTGTGTAAACAGGGCCTTAGAATACATTAACCAATCTGCCCATAATTTCTCATGCCTGATAGGAGTGCAGACCTGGGGCCTCATGTATCAACGCTGCGTACGCACAAAAACATTGCATACGCTGTTTTTTCCGCACACGCCACATGTATGAAAAGTGAACTTGCCGTGAGAATGTGCGGACCGCTCCGCAACCTTTCGAGGTGCCATGAGAATGTGCGGTGGCACTGCAAACTTTTGTTTGGCAGAAACTACTGTCTTTTATGCTCTATTTAAAACGTGTTTCATGTCTAAACTCATACTACACACAACTGGCATTATTTTTATATTTCATAGCTCTCGGAAAATGGAGGGAAAATGCCGTTTTCCACCATCAATAACCCGTTCTAAATATGAGGGGATAGATGATTTTTTTTCATCTATTATCATATTTTAGACTTCACCTGCGTAGTGCTGCTTACTTGTGCAATGATAGTATGTTGAAGTATATGTTTTGATGTTCAGATTGTATATTTTCTTAAGTCTATATATTCTGCTATTTCCACTATTTTATATATACCGAATTTCCCTCCGGAGATCAATAAAGCTCTTTGGATTCTGATTATGGAGTGCATACATTTTTCACAGTTAACCTGCCTTAATTACTGTGTCAAAGTGCCGATCGCCGACCGTTTCCCCTTTGGTTTAACATGGAGATGTTAACGCTGCAGGTGTACAGCGATCCATGACGCACAGATCCCTCTCCCCGGAGAAAAAACATGTGTTGGAAATCCTTTCAGAATAAGTCAGGTGTGGCTTATAAACTGATGCGAAAAAATGATCATGGCAGCATTACACACTGGCAGCTTTAGCGGCTCTAACCAAACTCAATAACGGTGGAGTTTAGAAGGAGCGTCTGTTGACGGACCCTTCTGCCATGGTGCAGGTCTCTGATCCGGCTGCGTTAACAACCACAGTGACATCTTGTTGCTGATCCCAGAGCTGAGGCATCAAAAAGCTTATTTTCCTGCCTCCACCCCGGAGATCACCACGTCCACCTCGCGCGCAGCGCCAGTAAGTTGATTTGCCATTGTTTTGTCGATAATCAGCGGGCATGCCGGCGATTTATAGTCATTTGCATGTCATCTGCGTATTCATTTTGGGGAGGAGCCGGGCGTGGCTGGTGGCTCGTGCACGTGCGCTCAGTTCCACGCTGGTTGGGATGTATCACGGAAAGATGCGCTGAACCTGGCGTAAGCACAGTTTGATACATGTGGAGGTGAGTTTGCGTACATACTTTTCTAGTTTTGGGAGTACGCCATCTTTCAGTATGAAAGCTACGCACTCTTTGATACATGAGGCCCCTGAACACATCCATGTGTCAATATTGTTGCATAGACCTAGCACTCCCCGCCAGTGACAGAAATAGCATGTTTTATACTTTGATGTCCTGCTCATAACTCATGAACTGTTTGATCAGTCACCAAACATTTGTCATGTATTCTTTTGGAAAGCATCTATGGACTCAGCAGAGAGTTCCCTTATCTTAGGTGACACTTTACCCTGCAACTCATATAGAACTTTTCAACCAGAGCCGGTTCCTAGCCAGTGCCCAATTGCAAACGGTTCTTTGGTTTTCCACCACCAAAGAGCCGTTTCCCAGCCGGGAAAACCAATTCCACAGCGGCACCAACTCTTTGCTGGCCTTGAACTGCAAGCCGCTTACATCAGGGGCTGGGGGCTGGGCTATTTGACCAACAAGACCAACGCTGTGCCTTGAGAGAGACCAACTAAAAAGTGTATCATTCATTTATTTGATTTGTTTCACTGCAATGTGATTGATATGGGCAAGCTTGCATGCTAACGTTAGAGGGCCACCGATACTGCATATGTTAGCTAGCGATCGCTAGCATGCTAACAATAGCGGGCTAGCAAGACCAAGACCAACTCGATGCCGTTGAGAGAGACCAACTAAAGCATGTACCATTCATTTATTTGCTTTGTTTAACTGCAATATGATAGATACGGGTAGCATGCTAATGTTAGCAGGCGAATGCTACCATGCTGACGTTAGCTGGCTAGCGTTAGCTTACAACAAGGTCCAACATTAACATCTTTCATTCAGTGTTAATAAGAATGTATTTGGCGTCCATAGTGATGAAGATGAGCAGCAGATGTGCTGTAGAGACATGTCGTCTGCTGTTATTATATTTGCCAAGAGGGCGGAGAAATATGCAGATGTTAACAGTGACATAATGACATGGCTCTCTGTAGAAAAGCAAACAGGTTCAGAGCTGGTTCGCAAGTTGAACCAAATGCAAAACCAGAACCAGCACTGGCTCCGAACCAGCACTGAAACTGCTTTGGTCAAAAAGGGGTAATAAGGTACACTTGTCCCCACTCATGTTGTCACTTGTGGGCTTGGTTCGAGTTTGGACAAGGTTCTCCAGGTTCCATGTTACTCATTTATTGAGTTTTGTGGATCCCGTTTAGTCTGGGCCCTCCAGTGGAGCAAATGTCTTCAAAGAATGTACTTTCTGCCTGGGGACGACTGTTTCTTACTCTGTTACAGAGCTCCACGTGGGTGCCTTTTCAGTTTAATGCTGACAGCTGGTAGCGGCGGCATCATCTAAACAACAACAACGGTTGTTTCATGACGTTCACGAACACAACTCTACGCTTCATCACACCGTGAACACCGTGGTCCTGGTACACCGGACCTCTGCTGTGCTCCAGAGACTGAGCTCAAGCCCAGTCTCCCTGCTCCTCTCACCCACACACAAGCGCCCTGTGCTCTGTGTGCCATGCGGCCAACCAGGCTTCAGAGCTCCAACGAGATCTGGAGGCTGGTCGGCACTCCTACCCACAACGATACCGGCGCTGGTACCGGTACTGACAACGGCAACGGTATCAGCAATGGCGCTGGCAGGCAACCATTGACGGCGACGGCACTGGTACTGGCAACAGCAACAAATTCACGTAGGCTATGGCTCATGATTAATGCGTTAATTAGCAGTTACTTATTGCTTATTCCCTCCAAATAAACACCATTGGTTAATGATTACTAGAGCCATTTTTTAACGGCTTACTAATATGTGAACTAATGTGTTACTTAATGCTGATTAGTGCATACTTAATGATAACTAAGAACATTATTCAACCTTTATCAATGCATAATAATGTATTAACTAACTTTGAGTAGTAAGCATTAACTAACCGCTTACTAATACATTAACTAATGTGTTACCTAATGCTAACTAATACATAATTATGATTGTTCATGTATTATTAAACAGTTAATTAATGCTTAATAATGCACTAAAGTTAATTAAGGTACTCTTATTGCAGTGTTGTTACCGCTTATCTTGACAAAAGATGAACAATATTGCAGATTGCAATATTGTTTAGGTTTTTGTTATTTTATGTCAGAAAAGTATTGCTGTTTTGCCTTATATAGAGACTTTGCTTTAAAAAGGTCATCGTGAATGTAAAGTTTAGTTTTTCTCCACTCACACTCTGCTTTCCTGCAATTTGATTTCAAGGCCCTTAACATCATAGCGTTAAAAGGTTCAATGTCATCCATGACATTTGATATTTTCAGGCTAAAATTATCAGGAGATCAACTCCAGTCTATGCATTCACAGGTGGTGAGTGGCCATTACCTCCAGCACTGAGCAATGATATTCTCATTTATGTACCTTTCTTAACACACACAGATGAAAACTGAATATTTGGAATTATCTGTAAGTCAGAGAGCAAGTAACACAAGAAATGTAAATGTCAACACCTTCTGAGATCCAGAGTGTGACCTTGAGTGTGTGTGGGTCCCTTCACATGTTGCTAGAGGCCAAAAGTGTCAAGTAGAGCAGAGGGTTATTTAGCATTATGTTCATGTTATTGTCTACAAGAATGTCAAAATCTCCTGTTAAGATAAAAAAAAAAAAAAAGTTGTAGTTGGGTTGGCTGGTTGCATCATGTCACTGTGCTCGACACAGCACTCAATCAAAGACTGCTGAATTATCAGCATGTGTGTCCACATAGATAAGAATGGACTCAGAGGAAGAAACATCCCTTTAGGTTGTGACATTCTCAGCCTCCACTAAGCTATATTTTCTGGACACCTTGAAGTGTACTTGCATCTTTTTGAGTTAACAATATGCAAATATTTATCTTGGCCTGTGCAGCAGTTAAGGATTTTAAATAAGAGATCTGATCAAATGTTATTTGTATTTCAAACTGATGAAAGCTCTCACCGGGTGACTAACTTTGATTCAAAACAAAGGAGAGGCTTCATCAGGGACATTGTCTGACAAACCCACAAAGCACCATCACAGCACACAGAATAATCATGTTTACACAGGGATTTTGTGTTAGTGTTTGCACTCCTGTGAATCAGTAACTGGGCTCATGATTTTTGAAATCAATATAACAAAAGAAAAGGTGGATGTGTGAAATAAATACAAGAAAGAGTACTCTCTGAGGTCATGACAAGCCTTCACTGTTTTTAAATTCATTACTGAAACTTTAATCCACTTCATCACATACCACAAACATCAGTGACAGTTGCAGTTTGTCCTATCATGTTGAAAAACATATTAAATCAAAATCTCAAAACCAAATATTGTAAAACAGTCATTGAGTTGGTATACCTACATTTTATTTCTCCGATAGGCTGTAAGTTTATAACAGAGGACATGTTTAAATGTGTTCAAAATGTTTGACATTTGCAAACCAAACATGACAGGATTCAAAAGTGGTGGTATGATGACAAAATACAGAGACAGAATAATACGCAGCTCACTGGGTACACTGCTCATATCAAATCTAGTCTGAATGATTTCAAAACTGCCAGCACAAGAAAAGTTGAGCAGAGAAGCGAGGTGAGGTGTGCAGGTACTGACAGCTTTCTGTCTTGTCTGTTTGGAGCCAGAAAAACACACTTTGAGAATTTTAACATAAGAAAGAAGGATTGTAAGCAGAGGGACTAAGATTGAGACAGCACTAACAAAGAGTCCATAGATATTATTCAATTTGGTGTCAGAACAGGCCAAGTTAACAACAAGGTAGTTACGGCAAAATAAACCGTTTACGATGTTTCCACAATGTGTCAAACGGATGTTTAGCGAAAAAGGAATCAGGAACTTCAGAAAAGAGTACAACCATATAACAATTATAAAGATACATGCTTTGTTAAATGTCATACGTGTGTTATATTGTAGAGGACAACAGATAGCAAGATATCTGTCATAAGACATGACGGCTAAGTTACAAAACTCAATATTTCCATATGTATGCAAACAGAATATCTGCAGGAAACAAAAAGAAACAGAAACAGTATGAATGTCAGTATTTGTCACCCGTTTTTGTGTTGCAGAAGCTGCAGAAGCTGCAGAGCAACAGCTTCTGTCAGCTGCAGAAAACATGCAACTGCTTTATACCTTTTTGGAACAGAACAATCACACAGCCAGTCCACTCAGCCTGCCCATCAACACATTCTGAGACCCTGCAACTATGGGCTTAAATTTGTCTCAATAATATCTGCAAACGCACAGAGGGGGACAGAGTACTTTATTTGCACACTTGTTTTGCTATCCACAAATACAAATTTATAATTTGTAACTTGTGACTAGTGGCCCTCATTCATAGGCCTGGGACGATAACAAATTTTGCTGGACGATATATTGTCCCACAAATTATTGCCGATAAACGATATTATTGTCAACATGATAATATATCATAATAATGCACACCCTTTCAAATACAATACACTTTTATTTCTCAGTGTTTTTTACCATTGTAATTGTAATTTTAAGAACGTTTAAATATCCTAAATAAATAAAACAAACATTTTTTTTTTTTTTAAAAGGGCAGCATTTATTTTGCGATGTAGCAAACTCCACTTTCTGTGAGTGCACAGCGTTTATATTGACTTTGTCGACCAGTGTTGACTGTCGGGACGAAGGCTCTGCATCTCCAGGTGCAGTTTTTTTCCCCAGCTGGGAAAACTGGGTCGGGTGGTTCTGCTTTAGATGGGCATGCAAGTTTGTTGTGGTGGCTTTTTTTGTTGCCACCACTTTTGAACAAATTGGGCATACAGGCTCGTCCGTGTGTTGATGGGCTCACCTTTTTCATTCGGTTTGAAACCGACATATTCCCACACCGGGGCTGTGGCATTTGGCTTTGCAATCATCTTTTTTCCTGGCGTTGCTCCGCACGAGGCTCACCTGCTGCACTCTGTGTGTAGCCAATGCTAGCGGCCCAGCCTTCCCCACAGAGACAAAGAGACTGGATGACTGACAGGAGGGTTCACTCCGCTCATTCTGCTATGGAACAAAAGCGCCCAGGTGCTGAGATCCAGCACAGAGTGGACCCTCTTGTCATCCAGCCTGCTTGGAGGCAACAGACGAGGAAAACAAACACGCATGGCGATATATCGAGGCCGGCAAAATTATTGAGTTCATTTAATTTATCGTGCGATTAATTGATTTATTGATTATCGGCCCAGGCCTACTCATTCATCAAACGAGCGTACGTCAGAAAATGAGCTTAAAGTGGGCGTAAGATGATTTCTCCGCAAGCCTCTGCATTTATCAATTTGGACGTGAGCGGACGGTACGATCAGATCTCACGTCTGCTCTCAGCTCGTGTACGCAAATTTGAGTCAGCGTGAAGTCCACACGTCTGAGTTGGAGAATTGATCTTAGACTACAGTATCGATGCCTGGAGCTGATAAAACTCTGTGGTGTTTTGATTTTTAATAGTGACAAAGCAAAACATGTTTAGACTACATAATTTATCATTTAAACATCATCCAAAAATAAATACACCCTGCGATCGTGAAATTCTTTAAACAGAATCCTAGCCGAGGACATTAAATGTTGTTGTCTTCTGCTGTTTACTGTTATCCAGCTCCGACACCGGAGCGTCAGCGTCTCTTTTACCAGCGGTGCTGCCCAAATAGAAACATTTCCAATCAGCGCTGTCACAAGCTCCTCTGACTAGGACATCATTATTAGTAAATGTAAAGAGGTGAATAATATATCTCCATCATAATAATAGCAATATTCGGATACTATATAGATTATTAGGCTTTATATATCACGATGTAATTACTCAAACCTCGCCGGGAGTTTAATAGTCCACTACTCTGCTGACAGCACCACTGATTTCCTTCTTTTTCACTTTTTATGCTGCCAATCAAAACAAGTTTGTTGTGTTGCTGCTGTTGGACATCAGCGTTTCACTTTCTGACTGAGAAATTCCTCTTCTTTTTGAATTAAAACTTACTTTAAAACATTGTTTACCTCCTTCAACCAAAAAGCTGAAAACTTCTAAGTTCGTGCTCCAAATGTAAAATATTCAGTGAACTTGTTTGAGTTTATAACTATAAGTACTTTTATTTCATAAACCTCCGTCGCTGTGTATTTCTATAATATGTCTATATTGCCCCTATTGTTAATTGTAACGGTGCACTTTGCTAATAAAGCTGACTTTAGAGGGTGAAAAAATCCTCTTTTTGGCCGTATTGTAAATATAAACTCTGAAGGCGAGTCTTCTGAATCGGGTATATATTAGGGCGTGGTATTTAAATTACGCTTGTTTCGAGCCGCCACATTTATCAACAGCCGATCATTCTTACGCTGTGATTGAAGAGATACGATCGTTTGATAAATCACACGTGGACCCTGTCGTAAGACATAATATACACTCGGATCTGCGTTCGTTTCTACGCTCGCTTGATAAATGAGGGCCATTGTGTTTTTGTAAATACCCAATTTTCCATTAATAAAAACAAATAAGACATTTGTAAAACTGAAAATTCTGTTTGTGAAGTGTGTTTTATATTGTGATGTCATGCTCCAAGCATTATATTGTCAGAGAAGCCACGAGATGTTGATCATGTTTGATTGTGAAGATGTTTTCTACATTATTTATATCGGGATGTCCTGTTCCTAGCCTTTTTTACCAGATCCATCTCTGAAGTGGCTTCACAAGCCTCAAGCTGTTGATAAGGCTCTATTGTCTAATGCTGTGAAAACAGTGCTTCTCTGGCTGCACAGACATTTTAATAATTCGCCATGAAACAGGAAGTTGTTGTCACTTGAGAATACATTTATCAATCTGCCCAGAATTTTTCTTCCCTGATAGGAGTCAAGATGTGAACACATCCATGTGTCAATATTGATGCCAGTGACAGAAGTAGCATGTTTTATACTTTGATGTCCTGCTCATAACTCATGAACTGTTTGATCAGTCATTGAAAATTTGTCGTGTATACTTTTGGAAAGCATCTATGAACTCAGCAGAGAGTTCCCTCATCTTAAGTGACACTTTACCCTTCAACTCTTATAGAACTTTTCGACCAGAGCCGGTTCCTGGCCAGTGCCCAATTGCAAATGGTTCTTTGTTTTTCCACCACCAAAAACCGGTTCCCAGCCAGGAAAACCTATTCCACAGTGGCACCAACTCTTTGCGGGGCTATTTGACCAACAATACCAACTTGGTGCCTTGAGAGAGACCAAGTAAAAAGTATGTAATTCATTTATTTGATTTGTTTCACTGCAATGTGATTAGCGCGCTAGCGTTAGCTTACAACAAAGTCCAACATTAACATCTTTCATTCAGTGTTAATAAGAATGTATTCGGCGTCCATAGTGATGAAGATGAGCAGCAGATGTGCTGTAGAGACATGTAGTCTGCTGTTATTATATTTGCCAAGAGGGCGGAGAAATATGCAGATGTTAACAGTGACATAATGACGTGGCTCTCTGTAGAAAAGCAAACAGGTTCAGAGCTGGTTCGCAAGTTGAACCAAATGCAAAACCAGAACCAGCACTGGCTCCAAACCAGCACTGAAACTGCTTTGGTCAAAAAGGGGTAATAAGGTACACTTGTCCCCACTCATGTTGTCACTTGTGGGCTTGGTTCGAGTTTGGACAAGGTTCTCCAGGTTCCATGTTACTCATTTATTGAGTTTTGTGGATCCCATTTAGTCTGGGCCCTCCAGTGGGGCAAATATGTCTTCAAAGAATGTACTCTCTGCCTCACAGCCCTCCACATGGGTGCCTTTTCAGTTTAATGCTGACAGCTGGTAGCGGCGGCATCATCTAAACAACAACAACGGTTGTTTCATGACGTTCACAAACACAACTCTACGCTTAATCACTGGTAATAAAAAGGTTAAAAAATGCTGTTTCTTGTTTCTAAATGATCATACAGTAGTTAAAGTGTTAGATCCATGGGTTTGCTGTGACACGGAGCAGACCTGCAGTCCAGCGGTGCAGGCTGTCTCTCTGAAGCAGTGGATGGCGGTCGTCTTAATTTATGTCAGTCTTCTCAGACAGCCCACAAATGTTTTTAATGTTTTGATCCGGCCTGTGCTTGGATCAGGCCTTTATTGATTCATTGATTCTTAAGTATTTCTGACTGCTATGTTGGTTTTATTTTACATCATTAATTGTGATGGTTATTTACCGTATTTCCTCAAAAAATATCCGGTCTCACATAGCTAATGGCCGGGGGCGTTGTTTACATGAACAAATAGAGGCCGGAACAGCACTTTTTAACCTTTAACCCTTAAAAAAAAAGAAGAAAAAAAAGAAACCTTGACAAGGATATGATCAGAAAGTCTTCCAATGTTTGTGGGCTGTCTGAGAAGACTGACGTAAATTAAGACGACCGCCATCCTCTGCTTCAGAGAGACAGCCTGCACCGCTGGACTGCAGGTCTCTGCTCCGTGTCATGGCAAACCCATTTAGAAACAAGAAACAGCATTTTTTAACCTTTTTATTACCAGTGATGAAGCGTAGAGTTGTGGTCGTTAACGTCATGAAACAACCGTTGTTGTTGTTTAGATGATGCCGCCACTACCAGCTGTCAGCAGTAAACTGAAAAGGCACCTACGTGGAGGGCTGGAAAATGACCAATCATAAGAGGCCCGGGGTCAGCCTTGGCCCCGTCCCCAATGTGTCAAAAGCAGGCGGCAATCTCCGTGTCTGAGCATGGAGGCCAACCAGGAAGTGCACTAAGCCTGCAATTCAGCGAAAATTCCTGTAGGGGGTGCTAAGTTTGGCTGCAAAAAAAATCTGCCCATTCATTTCAGTGCTAAATTTGAAAACTTCTCACTTGATTTATTACCCCAGAAAAAAAATTTCAGGGACAACATTATGGTCTCAATTGCGAGTAAAAAATCTTCTTCAAGAAAATTTGATGTCAATAGTTCTAATAATGGCCCCATTTACAAGAAAATGGAAGATAAAGAATCGTATGATTTGGGGCGTTTCTAGCTTTGATTGACAGGTCACTAACAAGGCGAGACGTCATCAGGAGAGAAGCAGAGCAATGCGTATCCACCGTAACGTGTCAATAAAGTTATATATAACGTTATATAGATAGAAAAGAGGACGTTTACCGATTTGGTCTCATAACTTTGACCCTTTCACACTGTGTTTTCACTTAATGACAGTTTATTTGAACGTTTTGTTCAGTGTTTGGTTGGACTAACAGACACTCCAAGGAATCGCTGCTCAGTTTTCTGAGGTAAGAAAGATACATTTTGTTTTTGTTTTTTGCTAGCCAAAACTAACATCCCAGTTAATGCTAACATCAATTAGCAGCGGCTTCTCTCAGTCGGGTTGCCGGTGTAGAGAGGCTGTAGTCAGTGTCGTCAGATCCCTCGCGCTCCGCCACAGTCCAATTATGGTCTGCTCCGCGTATCGGAAACAAGATGGCGACGCAAGATGGCGACGAGTGTCACGCTGAACTCGAGGCTTCCAACGGGCAGTCCACAAACCAATGGGTGACGTCACGGTGACTACGTCCATTATTTATGTACAGTCTATGCTCAAAAGTCCTCGCTCCGTGCGAGCAGAGCTCCACCGCGAGCAAGCACGGGGGAGAATCTGCTTCACTCGGCTGCTGAATATGTGCGCGAAGATCAAACAAGTGCACGCGGCAGTTGAAATCTGCGCGCGTGATGCAAAATAAATGCGCCTCCAGATAATCTAACATGTGTAGCTGATGGTTAAATGCACAGACTGTTATTTTTCATATGAAACTATGTAATTTAATTTCTTTCATTTGCACTTGATTTCAATGCAGTTTTTACGGCATGAAAAAGGGAGGAATGACTAAGAAAGATGAGAGATTCTCAATAAACGCCTGTTTTAAAGAGCCACCCTGTGTTGTTGTTGGGAAAAGAGCTACAACTGCAGTATGTTTTCCCCAACTAAGTATTAATAAAAACATCAGTATTTTATAAGTATACTTTTTGTTGTTGTAAAAATTAAAAAAACAATAATATATTACCTGTTAAAAAACAAATAATATGCACATCTCTTGGTGCACAGAGTCTGTAAAGAGTCCGGTACATCTGGCCCTGTGCAGCAGTAATTTGTGATTCAAACTCTGTAAATTTCACAATCTCTTGATCTTTCTAAAATAGCCTACATCTTTCTATCATGTTAATGATAATGAAAGCTCTCACTGGGTAACTAACTTTGATTCAAAACAAAGGAGAGGCCTCATCTAGCCTGGCTAACACCAGATTTGGTCTGGACACCTGCTTTCTCCGTAGAGGAGGTGTGGTTTATGATCCTCCGGAGCCGTTTATTGGGCGCTTAGAATGTCTATCAAAAGCGTCTGTAGGTAGCTCTTAGTCAATCAGATCAGTTATACCAGATGACGTAGTAGAGCAACAGAAATGGATGTTTGTTGTGTGTGTGTCTGTGAGAGAGTGTTGTTCGCTGCTTTGCTCCTCCAGTTCTCGCTTTCTGCAAGATTATTTATTTTCACACCTTATTCCCCCTCATGTCATTCAGCCACACACATCCACTGATTTTATGGGCAATAAACAAGCTGCTGCGGGTCTCTCGGCGGCTCCGCTGTCCCCCGGCTCGTAGCCAGATCACCGGCAGTGACCGGCAGTCTCGCCGGCTCGGCGTTACGTAGCGCCGCTAGCCGGCGCTACCAGTTATCTGGCTACGAGCCGGGGGACAGCGGAGCCGCTGAGAGACCTTTCGCCTTTCAACTTTCGCTCTAAACTGTTTAATACACCGTCTACAGCTAAAGAGAGTTTCGCGTCTGCAGCAGCCATGTTGGATCCGGAAAACTACAAGCTTCCGTCTGCCGAGTAGTACGCGTCATCGTCTTGCCGTCCCTCCCCGCTCTGTGATTGGATCCCTAAAACAGGGCTAAGAAACCTCTCTGGTTGCCAGACCGTCTGGAGGTTCGAAATTAAATTCTAGCGTGCAAGGCAGTCTGGGTATACCCAGGCTCGGCCTCATCAGGGACATGGTCTGATGCTGCAAGCCCAAACAGCACCATCACAGCACACAGAATAATCATGTTTTCAAGGCTTTTCCTCTGGTGTTTCCACTCCTGTGAATCAGTAACTGGGCTCATGATTTTTTAAATCAATGTTACAAAAGAAGGGGTGAATGTTTGAAATAAATACAAGAAAGAGTACTCTCTGACTTCATGGCAAGCTTTCAATGTTTTTAAATTCATTACTGAAACTTTAATCCACTTCATCACATCCCACAAACATCAGTGACAGTTGCAGTTTGTCCTATCATGTTAAACACATGTTATAAAATCAAAACTTAAAAAGCAAATATTGGGAAACATTCACTGAGTTGGTATACCTACATTTTATCTCTCCGACAGGCTGTACGTTTAAAACAGAGGACATGTTTAAATGTGTTCAAAATGTTTGACATTTGCAAACCAAACATGACAGGATTCAAAAGTGGCGGTATGATGAGAAAGTACAGAGACAGAATAATACGCAGCACACTGGGTACACTGCTCATATCAAATCTACTCTGAAGGATTTCAAAACAGCAGGCAAAAGAAAAGTTGAGCAGAGAAGCAAGGTGAGGTGTGCAGGTACTGACAGCTTTCTGTCTTGTCTGTTTGGAGCCAGAAAAACACACTTTGAGAATTTTAACATAAGAAAAAAGGATTGGAAGCAGAGGGACTAAGATGGCAAGAACAGTACCAAACAGTCCATAAATATGATTAACTTTTGTGTCAGAACAGGCCAACTTAACAACAAGGTAGTTACGGCAAAATAAACTGTTTATGATGTTTCCACAACGTGTCAAACGGATGTTTAACGATAAAGGAATCAGGAACATCAGAACACAGTACAACCATATAACAATAATAAAGATAACTGCTTTTTTAAATGTCATACGTGTGTTATATTGCAGAGGACAACAGATAGCAAGATATCTGTCATAAGACATGACGGCTAAGTTACATATTTCTATACAAACATATGTATGCAAACAAAAAATCTGCAGGAAACAAAAAGAAGCAGAAACAGTGTGAATGTCAGAGAGGATCTGAACCAGAAGGAATGGAAACAACCCTGTACTACCATACAGTTCATTTACAAATAGGCTGCACAGAAAAATGTACATAGGTTCATGTAAGCTTCTGTTCATACAGATAACCACAATCAGAGAAGTGTTGACACTAAAAATAACAAGGTACAACATTGCAGTTATCATAAAACACATGTATTTTAAATTTCCAACATGCAAATAAGCTCCAAGAACTAAATAAGACAAAGTTGAATTCAACATAATTCTTTACGGTAAAAAGTATCTACAAACAGAAATGACAACAATCTCTCAAGCAGCTGAGACTCTCACTCCGTGAATGTTTCAATAAGTATAAATTACATCACACACAGTAGAGTGTTTGTTACCTGTTGCTCTGCAGAAGCTGCAGAAACATGCAACTGCATTTATACCTGTTAAGAACAGAACAATCACACAGCCAGTCCGCTCTGCCTGCCCATCAACACATTCTGAGACCCTGCAACAGTAATTGGGCTCCAGACTGGAACGTAACTGGTCATATATGCTGTTACATTTTGAGGGTGTGTGATTTAGAATTACACGTGGTTGCACAAGGCCCATTTCAGAATTGCGGGTACATTTGAAGTTTAGACAAAATAAGAATTTTATTTTATTTTTTTCCATAAAACCTTTTTCATTCCCATAGAGAATACTTTAAATCTAACACTTCCAGCATTTGCCAAGCTTAAGCATGTAAGATTTAAAATATTTAATCTGAAAATCATCGTAGTAACAGCAAAATCAGTCAACTCTGTTGCAGACAAATTAGGGTAAATATGTATAGTACTCAAATGTAATACAGTTTAAAACCATGTCTTTCCTAAGAGAACCTTTGTCTTTACATCCACTAATTCAACTTTAAATTTTCTAAGATAAAGATTCTTTTTTCAGGAGTAAAAACATTGACACATTTAATTGGAAAGTTGCCAAAACAGTTTGGATTTTCTCTAAATATTGCTCCAAAAATGAATGAAATGCTTTGAAATTTCATGTATAGTGAGAATGTTAGTTATGACACAGCTTCTGGTTAATTTGTCAACAATAAAACATATTTAATTAGAATTTTTTTAAATAAAACTGTGAGAAACAGAGTTGACGCCTATGTGAACAGAGTTGACATGAATAACAGAGTTGACAAACTGTGTAAAAGGCCAAAAACAGTAACTCTGTTATCATTGAAATTTTGAAACATGTAACAGAGTTGACGAAAACAGAGTTGACATTTTCCACCAGTTTGTGCTTTAACTCCACCTGCTAGCTTAAAACCAGATACCACATGTCATGAATAAAACCATACTTTTATGAATTTTCATCATGTAATTGTTTTTGTTTTTTTAATGACAGATTCACTAGAACATCATAGTAACAGAATTGACATATAATTAATCTACTGTTGGTGTATTCTCAACATTTTGTACAAGTTAATGAGAGAGAAAGTTTAACATTCCATAATTCCCTCCAAATCTTTTCTGCAAGAGGAAGTGACATCACTGGGTGCATGTCACATGTTTTTTATTTGAATGCTGTAGGGTTTTTTATATGGTTTTATAACAGAGATAACAGAGTTGACGTGATCATAGGGACAGATAAAAAATATATATTTTTAATGTTGAAATCCCATGTATTACAGAAAATAAATACTCTGCAACTGTAAGTACAAGTATTTATAGAATTAGCACAAAAAAACTGCTAATTTTAATGAATTATTTTATGTTAATTCAACATGAACATGTGAATCACAAGCTGAAGACAGCCAATAATTGGTGGGTGGGAATCATTTAATTAATATTTTACATATAAATTGTGCCTAAAATACACACCAAACATTATTATTGGTGAACATTCAATATAATTAGCAATATTATTTAAAACAGATCCAGTAAATACTTTTTTAGGGGGAAATAATCAAAGGTTTTTCTGGGAGACGCGAAATGTACCCGCAATTCTGAAATGACCCACAAATGTTCCTGATGATGACGAGAAGCATCCATTATCCAATCTGCCCCAAACCTGAACAAATCTGCATGTCAATATTGATGCATAACCTTAGCGCCCCCTGCTGGCAACAATAACAAATGTCTTTTATACTTTAATATCCTGTTCATAACTCATGAACTGTTTTATCAGTCATCGAACATTTGTGGTAGATTCTTTTGGAAGGCTACAATAAACTCAGCAGAGAGTTCCCTTATACTCGGTGAGAATTTACCCTGCCACTCATAACCGCGATTTGAAGTTCTCCCTCGATCCACTGCCAAATTTTCCCCACGGTTCTTTGAATTCCATGCTGTAACCATAACTTCTCCCTCACCAAGAACCATTGTTGTTCTCTACCAACAAATGTCCCTTTGGGAGAATTTCTAGAGGAGCTTGACGTCCTCCTTTCAAACTTCCCTGAAGAGGGTCACCACTTGTTCTTCTTGGCGAATTCAACATCCAGCTCTTTTTCTCACTCCATCACCACTTGCTCATAAAGCTGGCAACCACCTTGATCTCACATTCACCAGGAACTGCTCTACCACTAACCTTTCTGTAACCCCACTTCATGTCTCTGATCACTACTTCATCAATTTCTCACTCTCACTCTCCCGACGTGCAGGAACAGTTCTCATCGACAGACAACTGCTCTCTCTCTCCAACTGCTTTGGCCTCTTCTGCTCTTTCCTTCCTTTCTTCATCCGACTCATTCTCACCTCTGTAGCCTAACTCTACAACCAACACTCTCCTCTCTACCCTCTCCTCCTCTCTTCACTCGCTCTGTCCTCTTACTCCTCGGAAAGTGCACAAGTCCTCCCCTACCCCTTGGTTGTCGGTGCATGCCACCAGAGCTTCTCTATGGGCATCAGAAAGGCAAAGGCAGAAATCTAAACACCCTGAGGACCTTTGCAACAACCAATCACTTCTTGCTACTTTCTCATCCTTGATATCCACAGAAAAAAAGCTCTTTCTATCAGACCAAGATCCAATCCTCTTTTTCCAAACCGAATAAGCTATGGACCTCCTTCCGTTCCTCTCCTATCTAATCAACACTTCCTTGATTACTGGCTGATTTCCTAGCTCTCTGAAAGAAGCAAGGGTGAATCCTCTCCTAAAGAAATCCATCCTCGACCCTAGTGGACAACTACAGACCTGTCTCTCTCCTGCCGTTCCTCTCCAAAACTCTGGAGCGGGCTATGTTCACTCAACCCTCCTGCTATCTTAATGGGAACAATCTCCTTGACCCTCAGCAGTCTGGTTTTAAGAAGGGCCACTCAAGAGAGACTGCCATCCTCACTGTGACTGAACAGCTTTACAAGGTGAAAGCGGCCTGTCTCTCATCTGTGGTGGTCCTACTTGACCTTTCTGCAGCTTACGATACTGTTGACCATCGGATCCTCATCTCCACCCTTCACCACCTGGGAGTAACTGGCTCTGCCCTTTCTCTACTCAAATCCTATCTCAGAGGGGGGGCGTGGCCAGCGAGCTATGGAGTAGCTGTGTTCCGTGGAGGCTCTGCTCGACTTTAATTTAAACATAAATTTCCCGCTGTGATAACTCTTTAAAACTTGCTAAAGTTCAGCATAAAAAGATGAAGAAGTCAAGGCACAAAAGAGGAGGGGAAAAGAATGATAAGACGACCGATGAAGTCGGTGAAATGGGCGAGATGCTCGGAAAATTAGCTACCGAGCTTAATGAGGCTAGCTTAGGTGCAGCTTCCTCGTGCTCGGAGCCGAATCCATCTACAGCAGATCTCATGAAAGCCATCAACTCTTTGAGCAAAAACGTGACGGCGAAATTCACTGCCATCTCAGACACCATGGGCGCTTTGCAAACTACTCTGGCTACAGTGACAGGGAAGGTACGTGACAAGCTAACTTCATTGGAGACTTTGTACAAACACCTGCAAGAAGGTTTGAATTAACAACGTAAGAAAGTAGCGGAACTGGAATCCCGGTCAAGACGCCAGAATGTCAGAATCATCGGTATTCCTGAGGGAGCAGACAAGGGTAAACCAGTGGAGTTCATTACCAAGCTGATTCCAGCGCTGCTCGGGGCTGAACACAGACTCCACTATTGCCAGACTCGGGAGCTCATCCTCAGACTCGCCGCTCAGAAATCACCGCTACAATACAATGGGACGAAGCTCTTCATCTTTCCGGATTTGACAGCGGAGGTTCTTGGCCAGCGTAGAGTGTTTGATGAAGTCCGCAAGAAGTGCAGGGCGGCCGGCCTCCGGTACGGCTTTCTTCACCCGGCTAGTTTTCGTGTGACACTGGATGGTGATACCAGGATCTTCAACAACCCGAATGAAGCAGAACAGTTTCTCCGTGATAAGTTATCCGCCTCCTCGTCTTAAATTAACGGTCACGGATAAGGGATGAACATGTACTTTTAATAGTGTCTTTCGAGCGGAGCCTGGGAGGGTAAGGAACGAAGCACACGCACCAATGGACACTAGGGAAGTTTGAAACGGGTTTCAGTTGGGGAAGCCTGTCAAGTTTTAAGGGGAGGGGGGTAAGCTGTTCAGGGTGTGCAAAATGTTCATGTTTTATGTTGGTGGTATAATGTACACATATTATGTGGGGATGTTGACAGAGAGAAGGCATGTTAATGAGGTTATGAATGGCACATAATAGCAGTAAGTCATACAATGGCACAGTGAAGATATTAAGCTGGAATGTAAAAGGTCTGGGTAATCCAGTGAAGAGAGCTAAGGTTCTTACTCATCTCAAATCATTAAATCCTGATGTTGTTCTATTACAAGAGACTCATGCCAAGCGCTCGGTCCAGATGGTGCTACGTGCAAACTGGCTGGGCCAGATGTATCAGGCTAACTTTAGTGCTAAGGCCAGAGGAGTGGCGATTTTGTTTAGGAAAAATATACCTTTTATTCAGAATAAGACAATAGCAGACCCCAGTGGTCGATTTCTAGTAGTGTCTGGCTGCCTGTGTTCCACTCCAGTGACTTTTGTGAATATATATGCTCCAAACTTTGACTGCCCAGAGTTCTTTAGAGAAGTATTTAACTCAATCCCAAATATAGACCAAACACATGTCATTTGTCGGGGGGGATATGAATTGTGTTCTTGATGTAAGATTAGATAAAAAATATTCAAAATCTTTGCAACAATCAAAATCAGGAAAGTGTTTAAATACAATCCTCGAAAATCTAAACATTGTGGATATATGGAGGTTGTTGTTTCCTACTAACAGAGAGTTTTCTTACTTCTCTCCAGTGCATAAATCCTACTCTCGCATTGATTATTTTTTCCTTGATTCTAAACTTATTCCAGCAGTGGTTGATGTCACTTATCACCCCATATTGATTTCAGATCATAGTCCTGTTTCCTTAACCCTGAAAGTGGCAAACTTAAACACAAGAGGCTGCCCTATTGAAAGACATAGTCTTCTACAAACATATGGAGGAGCACATCAAATTTTTTCTTGAAACAAATGATAATGGTGATGTTGATGATTCAGTCTTATGGGATAGTTTAAAGGCAGTCATGAGAGGACATATTATTTCATATACATCATGGAAGAGTAAAAAGCAGGATGCAGCTATGAAAGACATGGAGTCTGAATTACACCGGCTGGAACAGTCTTACCAGTCTACTCCAACAACAGACACCTTGGGTGAGATCACCAAGTTGAAGTGCGAGTACAACACCATACTCTCTAAACGTGTGTGTTCTCAAATGATTAGCTCAAGACAGAGATTATTTGAGTTAGGCGATAAGCCACATAGGCTGCTGGCAAGGCAACTGAGACATTCACAGGCATCACAGACTATACTCCAAATAAAGAACAAGAGAGGGCAGATTGTAACAGATCAGCAGGGAATAAATAAATGGTTTGAAGATTTTTATCGTAATCTATATAGCTCAAACAATAATACTAGTAAAGAGGAGATTAATGAGTTTCTGTAAAAGTGTGATCTACCCAAACTTGATAATGAAGCTGCAGCAGAGTTAGATGCTGAGATAACTCTTGATGAAGTTAAAGCAGCAATAGTCCAGTTCCCAAATAATAAGGCTCCTGGGCCTGACGGGTTTGGGGCGGAATTTTATAAGGCATACAGCTCACTGCTGGCACCTTTAATACTGCGTATGTTTAAATGCTCTCGGGAAGTGGGCTCCTTAACTAGCACATTGTATCAGGGTAATATTTCTCTACTGTTGAAAAAGGGCCGGGACCCCTTGAACGTCTCCTCATATAGACCTGTGTCACTTCTCCCATTGGAAACTAAACTTTTAAGCAAAATTTTAGCTAGCCGTCTCAACAGTCATATTTCCAGAATCATTCACCCAGATCTGGGTTTATCCCTAATCGACATATATACTTTAACATGAGAAGACTTTTTAACATATTATATAGTCCCCTTCGTGATACAGAAGATACGGTTATAATATCCCTCGATGCCGAAAAGGCTTTTAACCAGGTAGAATGGCCATATATGCTGTCTGTATTGGTAAGATTTGGATTTGGTAATTCTTTCATTAATTGGATCAAGATATTATACAAGGAACCCATGGCCTCTGTAGTTACAAACCTAAATAAATCCGGGCCTTTCCGACTATATAGAGCAGGGGTCGGGAACCTTTTTGACTATGAGAGCCACGAAAGCAAACTATTTGGAAATTTGTTTCAGTGAGAGCCATATAATATATTTTAAAAGTAAATTCAACTAAATGTCAGTATAATAAGCCTCTGAATTTATTTTTTTAAATAATGTTGTTATAATACTCACCATTAATGCGACTTCTGGTGCTGCATGGATTTGCTGATGTCTTTGTAGTCTGGTTGGTACTTGGTTAAGGTTAAGCTTCACGCAAGCGTTGAGACTTTCATCCGTTAAACGTGATCGTAGATTGTTCTTGATGTTTTTAAAATGTGAGAATGACTGCTCACATGCATACGTAGATCCAAACATGGTCAATACAGCAATACTCACACGCTGCAGTGTGTGGTATGTGACAGGAAGCACGTTCCAAGTTTTGAGAATCAGCTGGTCTTCGAGTTGAAGTTTTTTCATTTCTGTCCACATGTGCTTGCTTGCCAACTCTGCTTTTTGTCGTGTGATTCTTTCCAAATCTTCATTCAGTGACTTGAACTTGTTCACCCACATGCCTTCAGGTCAGCCACTTCTGCTTCAAAATCTCTGATGGAGATACCAGGAATGTAACTCAGGTCGGCTGTGTTCAGTGAACACTCGTTTGGATGGGTGATGAACTTAAAAAGACGAGTGTGCTCACGAAATTCTCCAAAGCGTGCTTTGAAGGACTGTAGGAGACTGGATGTGAAGCCAGCTAGCTGGTGAAAAGTTTGAAAAGTTTTGAATAGGCTCACTTGCTGTGCATGCATCTTTAAACTGGCTCAGTTTTTCAAAATATAGTAAACGACCTGTTTCAAGATCCATAATGAAGAGCTCTAGCTTGTTTTCAAAAGCAAACACAGCTTGTTGAAGGGATAACACTGTATTTCCAATGCCTTGCATTTTCACGTTGAGCTGGTTCAGATGTTCAGTCATATCTACGAGATAATAAAACTTGAGGAGCCACTCAGTTTCGGCTAGCTCAGGATGCTCGATGCCTTTCATTTCAAGGAAAGTCCGGATTTCGTTCAGGCAAGCCGCAAAACGGCTAAGCACCTTCCCTCTTGACAACCAACGCACATTGCTGTGCAAAAGAAGACCAGGATAGTTATTTCCAACTTCATCCAGCAGTGTTTTAAACTGGCGATCATTTAAGGCTCGGGCAACAATAAAGTTGATCACACGAATGACCAGCGACATCACTTCGCCAAACTGCCCGTCACACATCTGAGCACAAAGTGCCTCCTGGTGTAGAATGCAATGGAAACTTAGGATGGGTCTATTTACATGTTCACGAAGAAGCGTCACAAATCCTTTGTTTTTTCCCACCATACATGGAGCACCATCAGTACACACTGAGAGAAGTTTATCCATAGGTAGATTTTTTTCTTGAGCAAACTCCATGAAAGACTTTAATAAATCCTCACCTCTTGTGGATCCTTTTATTGGCAGAACAGCAAGACTTTCTTCGCGCAGTGTGTCATCAACAGCATATCTTGCAATCATGCTGAACTGCGACAAATGGCTCACGTCTGTTGACTCATCCAAAGCCAGGGAAAAGAACGGCGCTGCATTTATGTCCTTCACTTGCGTTTCCTCCACTTTGTTTGCCATCATGATGGTACGATCATGAACAGTTCTTGCCGACAGAGGCATGTCTTGTATCCGTTTGATTATCTTGTCTTTGTTCGGAAGATCATCAAAAAGTTCATTGGCTACATCCAGCATGAACGTTTTAGCATACTCGCCATCTGTGAATGGTTTTCCGTTCCTAACTATTGCTAAAGATCCAGCAAAGCTAGCGGAATTATAGTCACCTTGCCGGGTCCATACGCAGAGTTGCTGCTGGCTAGCTTGCACCCTGCTCAGTAGCTCTTGGCACGCTTTCTTTCTGCTGTCTCCCGCAGGGTATTTTGATGCAAAGGTAGCATGGCGCGTGTCGAAGTGCCGCTTTACATTCAACCGTTTTATCGATGCAATTTTGTCAATGCAAATTAGACACACCGCAGAACCTGCTCTCTCCATAAAGGCGAATTCTTCGGTCCATTCATTCTGAAATGTACGATACTCGTCATCTTTTTTTCTTTTCGCCATCTTCTTTGTCGAAGGGTTAGCTTTGAGGTAATGACCGAGCAGACTGATTCTAAAGGGGGCGTTTACCTGTTTACCCAGCAACGGCCAACATAGGCCAGTATCATCACTTGCTCCTGCAGCGAACTGCAGCCCTGAACAGGACATGAGCAGTGAAAAATCGATGGATAGATTAAAACAAGTGAGAATATTTTGTATTATCTGCGAGCCAGATGCAATCATCAAAAGAGCCACACCTGGCTCACAAGCCATAGGTTCCCGACAGCTGATATAGAGGGACACGCCAAGGGGATCCTCTGTCTCCATATATCTTTGCTCTCGCTCTGGAACCTTAAGCCTCCTATATACGCTCTAGCCAGGAAATACACCCTATAACACATCTAGGAACCAAACATAAGATCTCGTCCTACGCGGATGATGTTATATTATTTATTTCAGATCCCAAAGCATCTATACCTCCACTGCTGCAGTTAATAAATAAATTTGGCTCATTTTCAGGATATAAGATAAATTGGGGGAAAAGTGAACTAATGCCATTATCAAATTTAGTAGATATGACATTCCTCAAGACAACTCCATTTAGAATTGTATCAGAAAAATTCAAAAGTCTGGGTATTATAGTCACAAGGAAATTGAGTCAGCTATTACGACATAACTGGGATGAGAAAATTGATCAGTTGGAGAGGAATATACAGTTTTGGAACACTTTACCCATATCAATGGTAGGGCGTATTAACGCCATCAAAATGGTGGTCTTGCCAAGGTTCCTCTATATATTTCAATCTATCCCAGTATGCATCCCTCAAACTCACTTCAGAAAGCTGGATTTAATTATATCATCTTTTATTTGGTCTGGGAAAATACCTAGGATCTCGAAGAAACATCTTATTAAAAGTTGGTTCGAGGGAGGATTTGGCCTACCTCAATTTAAATCCTATTATTTGGCTACACATTTAAATATTTTCTTGTTTTGGTTGGGGTGTTTACAAGGCAATAACCTGGAGGAGATGCCTGCATGGTTACAAATTGAACACCTCTCCTGTCAGTGCACCTCCTTACCAGCACTCATTAATAGTCCAGTAAAGAGTAAAAAGTGCTTGTATAATGAAAACCCAATAATTCATAACTCGTTAAAGATATGGAAGCAGGTAATAGCAACTTTGAAAATGCCCAAAGTACATTTGGATTCTCCTATTTGCTGTAACCATGCATTTAAACCTGCACTGGATGATGTAGTATTCTCAAACTGGAGAGAGAAAGGTATTATCACATTGAGAAATGTTTATATTGAGGGTCATTTGCCCTCCTTTCAACAGTTACAGCGGGCATTCCAGCTCCCAGCTTCCCATTTTTTCCGTTACCTACAGCTTAGACACTTCATGAGGACTTATGTTCCACAATATGAACGTAAACCACAGCACATAGCATTAGATAGTTTTATTCAAATCAAACCATATACGAGAGGGGCAATATCTAAACTCTATGGAATAATACAGAATGTGAATAACACATCGTCAGACAAATTTAAAGAGGCTTGGGGGAGAGAATTAGATGGGGAAATTTCAGTTGAGATATGGGAGAATTGTATCAAGAATATCCATGGTAGCTCAATAAATGCAAGACATCATCTGATACAATTCAAGGTAGTACATAGACTACATTATTCTCCATCCAGATTACAGAAAATATTTCGGGATGTGTCACCCCAATGTATCAGGTGTCAAAGTGAAGAGGGAACACTATCCCACTTATTTTTGTCATGTCATAAGCTACAACCATTCTGGTCATCCTTGTTTGAGTTCTTCACCAAGGCCCTTAATCATCCATGTAACCCAGACCCGTTCACTGTGTTGTTTGGAGTGGCTAATACAGATAGTGTAAAAAGTAGTTATAAAGCTAAGGCTTTCTCCCTTTCAACATTGTTAGCCATAAAGTTAATTCTACAGTTTTGGAAATCTGAAAGGGCTCCTACGTTTGAAATGTGGTTGAGAGAGCTGGGAAATGTATTACACTTGGAGAAAATCAGGTACATCATATCTACTAAAGAGGATATCTTTTTTAAAATATGGCAACCTTTTCTTGATTTAATGTCTAAAAACTGAATTAGTGTTATTCTATTGCTGTGCCATTTATGTTATACTCTTGTTTTGTTTGTCTAATGTCAAAAACTCAATCAGAAAAACCAAAACATATTGTTCTGTGTAGCTCCACCATTTATCTCTAATTTGTATACATAATTTGTATATATTTTTGTGTTATGAAAACAATAAAAATAAATACACAAAAAAAAATCCTATCTCAAGGACCACACCTTTGTGTGACTTGGAAGGGTTCTGTGTCAGAACCCTGTCCACTCAACACTGGGGTCCCTCTAGGCTCTGTTCTTGGTCCGCTCCTTTTCTTGGTTTACAACAACTCGCTCAGCTCTCTCGTCCACTCATGGCTTCTCCTATCATAGCTATGCCAACGACACCCAGCTAATCCTTTCATTTCCCCAGTCTGAAACACAGACAGCAGCACGTATCTGCATGTCCGGCCGACATCTCCCAATGGATGTCCTCACACCACCTCAAAGTCAACCTGGGAAAGACTGAGCTACCTCCCAGGGAAGGGCTCTTCAACCACTGACCTCTATATTAATATCGAGAACACTGTGGTTCCCTCCACCAAGACCTCTAAAAACTTTGGTGTGACTTCCGACAACCAACTGTCCCTCACTACAAACATTACTGCTTCCACCAGATCCTGCAGATTCTTGCTGCATGACATCAGGAGAATCCGCCCGTTTCTCAATCAGAGGGCAACTCAGGTCATGGTCCAGGTGCTTGTCATCTCATGCCTGGACTACTGCAACTCCCTCATGGCAGGTCTGCCTGCCAAAGCCATCCGACCTCTTCAACTCATCCAGAATGCAGCTGCTCGATTGGTCTTTAATCTTCCCAAATTTTCACGTACAACACCCCTCCTCCACTCACTCCACTGGTTACCAGTGGCTGCTCGGATTTGTTTCAAGACTCTAACTCTGGTGGTTAAGGCAAAATAAACCGTTTATGATGTTTCCACAACTTGTCAAACGGATGTTAAGCGATAAAATAATCAGGAACTTCACAAAAGAGAGCAACCATACAACAATAATAAAGATAACTGCTTTGTTACATGTCATACGTGTGTTATATTGCAGAGGACAACAGATAGCAAGATGTCTGTCATAAGACATGATGGCTAAGTTAAAAAAGTCTCAAAGGCACACAGAATATCTGCAGGAAACAAAAAGAAACAGAAACAGTGTGAATGTCAGAGAGGATCTGAACCAGAAGGAATGGAAACAACCCTGTACTACCATACAGTTCATTTACAAACAAGCTGCACAGCAAAATTTAATAGGCAGATGTAACATGTTGAGATGCACCAAAATGCCTCTTGGACCCATAACATAAAACCAACAGGATGTTGGCAATCTTGAATTGAATGAGCAATTTTAGGCTGTTACGGGCCATTTCCAGGCTCTGTACTTTAGTAAAGTCCTCCGAGAGATGTAAGCTGATCGACATCAAACTTGGGCGGTACCATCTTAAGACCTTTAATTTGTTATTAAAGTATGTGGGTGTGGTGTTTCACCATGAATACAAAGTTGTTGTAAATTGAGCATACATTGCAAATCTGTGCCAAATTTATGATTCATGATGAGAGTCCAGACCTGAAGACATTAACATGTCAATATTGGCACATTGTCATAGTTGCTCCCATTGGCAACATGAAGTAAGATGTGATGTACATGTTTTATATTGTGATGTCATGCTCCAAGCATTCAGATCGACTTTAAATATTGTCAGAGAAGCCACGAGATGTTGATCATGTTTGGTTGTGAAGATGTTTTCTACATTATTTATATCAGGATGTCCTGTTACTAGCCTTTTCACCAGATCCATCTCTGAAGTAGCTTCACAAGCCTCAAGCTGTTGATATGGCTCTATTGTCTAATGTTGTAAAAACAGTGCTTCTCTGGCTGCACAGACATTTTAATTCATTCGCCATGAGCAGGAAGTTGTTGTCGCTTTAGAATACATTAACCAATCTGCCCATAATTTCTCATGCCTGATAGGAGTGCAGACCTGAACAGATCCATGTGTCAATATTGATGCATAGACCTAGCGCTCCCCGCCAGTGACAGAAATAGCATGTTTTATACTTTGATGTCCTGCTCATAACTCATGAACTGTTTGATCAGTCACCAAACATTTGACATGTATTCTTTTGGAAAGCATCTATGGACTCAGCAGAGAGTTCCCTTATCTTAGGTGACACTTTACCCTGCAACTCATATTGAACTTTTCGACCAGAGACGGTTCCTGGACAGTGCCCAATTGCGAGCGGTTCTTTGGTTTTCCACCACCAAAGAGTCGTTTCCCAGCCGGGAAAACCAATTCCACAGCGGCACCAACTCTTTGCTGGCCTTGAACTGCAAGCCGCTTACATCAGGGGCTGGGGGCTGGGCTATTTGACCAACAAGACCAACTCTGTGCCTTGAGAGAGACCAACTAAAAAGTGTATCATTCATTTATTTGATTTGTTTCACTGCAATGTGATTGATATGGTGAGCTTGCATGCTAACGTTAGAGGGCCATCGATACTGCATACATTAGCCGGCGGTCGCTAGCATGCTAACAATAGCGGGCTAGCAAGACCAAGACCAACTCGATGCCGTTGAGAGAGACCAACTAAAGCATGTACCATTCATTTATTTGCTTTGTTTAACTGCAATATGATTGATACGGGTAGCATGCTAATGTTAGCAGGTGAATGCTACTGTGCTAACGTTAGCGGGCTAGCATTAGCTTATAACAAGGTCCAACAGTAACATCTTTCATTCAGTGTTAATAAGAATGTATTCGGCGTCCATAGTGATGAAGATGAGCATGATGTGCTGATGTGCTGTAGAGACATGTAGTCTGCTGTTATTATATTTGCCAAGAGGGCGGAGAAATATGCAGATGTTAACAGTGACATAATGACGTGGCTCTCTGTAGAAAAGCAAACCGGTTCAGAGCTGGTTCGCAAGTTGAACCAAATGCGAACCAGAACCAGCACTGGCTCCAAACCGGCACTGAAACTTCTTTGGTCAAAAAGGGGTAATAAGGTACACTTGTCCCCACTTATGTTGTCACTTGTGGGCTTGGTTCGAGTTTGGACAAGGTTCTCCAGGTTCCATGTTACTCATTTATTTTTAAAGAGTAGTTAAAAGAGAGTTTTGTGGATCCTGTTTAGTCCGGGCCCTCCAGTGGGGCAAATATGTCTTCAAAGAATGTACTCTCTGCCTGGGGACGACTGTTTCTTACTCTATCATCAGAAACATTTGGGTCGTAGTAACCCCAGTATTGTGGATACATGAATACTGCATTGCACATAAGGTCCCAGCTTGCTTCTGGCAGTGCTCTGTGCTGTGACTCTGCAGCTTCACGGAGCGGACACCTTCAGTTTATAACTGCTGTAAGTACTGTTGCATAAATGCACTGAGCATAATTTGGGAATTCATAATTTAATGTAATAAATACATAAATAATTATTTGATGTAAGGTTAAAGTGGTTAAAATCTAATCAATAATTTAAGATTCAAGAATCTGCTGTCCTATAAATAAGCCATAAGTGAATTATTTTGAAGTTTACATTTCATTTAGCACTGTAGTGGAACTAAGTTTCCTTTTCCTGTTTTGTGTTGTGAAATAAATGTGCACGCATGAGCTAACTCACATTGCTAATAAGCTGAATGGAAATCTAACATGTGGAGCTGATGGTTAAATGCACTTTGAAATACTGTTGACGACTTTAAGAAACTCTTTTTCATGACAAGCAGCCAACTAGGTATTTGTGCAAGTTTAATGCCTCTCACATTGTTGTCGTTAAGTTTATTTTGCATATAAACTATGTAATTTAATTTCTTTAATTTGCACTTGATTTTGATGCACTTCTTACGGCGTGAGAAGTGAGGAATTATTAAGAAAGATGAGACATTCTCAATAAACGCCCGTTTCAAAGAGCCACCCTGTGTTGTCGTTGTGAAAAGAGCTGCAACTGCAGTATGTTTTCCCCAACTAAGTTTTGATAACAACATCAGTATTTTATAAGTAGACTTTTTTGTTGTTATTGTGAATATGGCCACTTAAAAAACAAATAATATGCATCTCTTGGTGCACAAAGAGTCTGTAAAGAGTCCGGTACATCTGGTCCTGTGCAGCAGTAATTTGTAATTCAAACTCTGTAAATTACATAATTTCTTGATCTTTCTAAAATAGCCTACATCTTTCTATCACGTTCATGACAAAGAAAGCTCTCACTGGGTAACTAACTTTGATTCAAAACGAAGGAGAGGCCTCATCAGGGACATGGGCTGATGCTGCAAACCCACACGGCACCATCACAGCACACAGAATAATCATGTTTTCAGGGCTTTTCCTTTGGTGTTTGCACTCCTGTGAATCAGTAACTGGGCTCATGATTTTTTAAATCAGTATAACAAAAGAAGGGGTGAATGTGTGAAATAAATACAAGACAGAGTACTCTCTGACTTCATGGCAAGCTTTCAATGTTTTTAAATTAATTACTGAAACTTTAATGCACTTCACATCCCACAAACATCAGTGAAAGTTGCAGTTTGTCCTATCATGTTGAAACACATATTACAAAATCAAAACTTAAAAAGCAAATATTGGAAAACGTTCACTGAGTTGGTATACCTACATTTTATCTCTCCGATAGGCTGTAAGTTTATGACAGAGGACATGTTTACATGTGTTCAGAATTTTTGACATTTGCAAACCAAACATGACAGGATTCAAAAGTGGCGGTATGATGAGAAAATACAGAGACAGAATAATACGCAGAACACTGGGTACACTGCTCATATCAAATCTACTCTGAATAATTTCAAAGCCGGAGGCCAAAAAAAAGTTCAGCAGAGAAGCGAGGTGAGGTATGCAGGTACTGACAGCTTTCTGTCTTGTCTGTTTGGAGCCAGAAAAACACACTTTGAGAATTTTAACATAAGAAAAAAGGATTGGAAGCAGAGGGACTAAGATTGAGACAGCAGTATCAAAGAGTCCATAAATGTTATTCACTTTGATGTCAGAACAGGACAACTTAACAACAAGGTAGTTAAGGCAAAATAAACCGTTTATGATGTTTCCACAACTTGTCAAACGGATGTTAAGCGATAAAATAATCAGGAACTTCACAAAAGAGAGCAACCATACAACAATAATGAAGATAACTGCTTTGTTACATGTCATACGTGTGTTATATTGCAGAGGACAACAGATAGCAAGATGTCTGTCATAAGACATGATGGCTAAGTTAAAAAATTCTGTACAAACATATGTATGCACACAGAATATCTGCAGGAAACAAAAAGAAACCGAAACAGTGTGAATGTCAGAGAGGATCTGAACCAGAAGGAATGGCAACAACCCTGTACTACCATACAGTTCATTTACAAACAGGCTGCACAGAAAAATGTACATAGGTTCATGTAAGCTTCTGTTCACACAGATAACCACAATCAGAGAAGTGTTGACAATAACAATAACAACGTACAGCATTGCAGCTATCATAAAATATATGTATGTCAAATTTCCAACATGCAAATAAGCTCCAAGAACGAAATAAGACAAAGTTGATGAAGTTGAATTCAACATAATTCTTTCAGGTTAAAAGTATCTACAAACAAGCAGAAATTACAACAATCTCTCAAGCAGCCGAAATTCTCACTCAGTGAATCCTCTAATAAGTTAAAATCACATCACACACAGTAGAGTGTTTGTTACCTGTTGCTCTGCAGAAGCTGCAGTCACTTCTGTCAGCTGCAGAAACATGCAGCTGCTTTATACCTTTTCAGAACAGAACAATCACACAGCCAGTCCGCTCAACCTGCCCATCAACACATTCTGAGACCCTGCAACAGTCATTGGGCTCCAGACTGGAACCTATCTGGTCATATATGTGGTTACTTTTTAAAGGTTTGTGGTTTAGAATTACATGTGGTCGAACAAATGCAAGTGCCTGATGATGACGAGGAGCTGGTCCCTCTTGTTTGAAACTGAAGGAATTATGAAGGCCCAAGCACCCACCAAGGGTCGGTTTTTGAAGACTTTAAGAACTCAAAAAGCTGTAACAATTTGCACACGTGTCAGGTCTGGTGAAAATCTAGATATTTTAGGGGTTTCCCCACTGGGTGTGGCAAAATAGCTCAGTAGCGCCCCCTAAGAACTTAAACATAGTGTAATCCAATGACGAGCTTTTATGTAATCGAATCAAATTTAATAGGCAGATGTAACATGTTGACATGCACCAAAATGCCTCTTGGACCCATAACCTAAAACCAACAGGATGTTGGCAATCTTGAATTGGATGAGCAATTTTAGGGTGTTACAGGCCATTTCCAGGCTCTGTACTTTAGTAAAGTCCTCCGAGAGATGTAAGCTGATCGACATCAAACTTGGGCGGTACCATCTTAAGACCTTTAATTTGTTATTAAAGTATGTGGGTGTGGTGTTTCACCATGAATACAAAGTTGTTGTAAATTGAGCATACATTGCAAATCTGCCCCAAATTTATGATTCATGATGAGAGTCCAGACCTGAACACATTAACATGTTAACATTGGCACATTGTCATAGTTGCTCCCATTGGCAACATGAAGTAAGATTTGATGTACATGATTTATATTGTGATGTCATGCTCCAAGCATTCAGATCTACTTTAAATATTGTCAGAGAAGCCACGAGATGTTGATCATGTTTGATTGTGAAAATGTTTTCTACATTATTTATATTGGGATGTCCTGTTACTAGCCTTTTTTTTTTACCAGATCCATCTCTGAAGTGGCTTCACAAGCCTCAAGCTGTTGATATGGCTCTATTGTCTAATGCTGTGAAAACAGTGCTTCTCTGGCTGCACAGACATTTTAATTCATTCGCCATGAAACAGGAAGTTGTTGTCGCTTTAGAATACATTAACCAATCTGCCCATAGTTTCTCATGCCTGATAGGAGTGCAGACCTGAACACATCCATGTGTCAATATTGTTGCATAGATCTAGCTCTCCCCGCCAGTGACAGAAATAGCATGTTTTATACTTTGATGTCCTGCTCATAACTCATGAACTTTTTGATCAGTCATCAAACATTTGTCGTGTATTCTTTTGGAAAGCATCAATGAACTCAGCAGAGAGTTCCCTTATCTTAGGTGACACTTTAGCCTGCCAGTCATAATGTACTCATTCCCACACTCACGTAGTCACTTGTGGGCTTGGTTTGAGTTTGGAAGAGGTTCTCCAGTTTTCATGTAAATAATTTACTGAGTTTTGTGAATCCTGCTTAATCCAGGTCCTCCCATGGGGCAAAAATGTCTTCGAAGGTTTTGAACATCAGTGACAGTTGCAGTTTGTCCTATCATGTTGGAACACATATTCTAAAATCAAAACTTCAAAAAGCAAATAATGTGAAACATTCACTGAGTTGGTATATCTACATTTTATTTCTCCAAAAGGCTGTAAGTTTATAACATAGGACATGTTTAAATGTGTTCAGAATTTTTGACATTTGCAAACCAAACATGACAGGATTCAAAAGTGGTGGCATGATGAGAAAGTACAGAGACAGAATAATACGCAGCTCACTGGGTACACTGCTCATATCAAATCTACTCTGAATAATTTCAAAACAGGCAGCAAAAGAAAAGTTGAGCAGAGAAGCGAGGTGAGGTGTGCAGGTACTGACAGCTTTCTGTCTTGTCTGTTTGGAGCCAGAAAAACACACTTTTAGTATTTTAACATAAGAAAAAAGGATTGGAAGCAGAGGGACTAAGATGGCGAGAACAGTACCAAAGAGTCCATAGATATTATTCACTTCGGTGTCAGAACAGGCCAAGTTAACAACAAGGTAGTTACGGCAAAATAAACCGTTTATGATATTTCCACAACGTGTCAAACGGATGTTTAAGGAAAAAGGAATCAGGAACATCAGAACAGAGTACAACCATATAACAATTATAAAGATAACTGCTTTGTTACATGTCATGCGTGTGTTATATCGCAGAGGACAACAGATAGCAAGATATCTGTCATAAGACATGATGGCTAAGTTATTAAATTCTATACAAACATATGTGTGCACACAGAATATCTGCAGGAAACAAAAAGAAGCAGAAACAGTGTGAATGTCAGAGAGGATCTGAACCAGAAGGAATGGAAACAACCCTGTACTACCATACAGTTCATTTACAAACAGGCTGCACAGAAAAATGTACATAGGTTCATGTAAGCTTCTGTTCACACAGATAACCACAATCAGAGAAGTGTTGACAATAAAAATAACAATGTAAAACATTGCAGTTATCATAAAATATATGTACTTTAACTTTCCAACATGCAAATAAGCTCCAAGAACTAGATTAGACAAAGTTGATGAAGTTGAATTCAACATAATTATTTCAGGTTAAAAGTATCTACAAACAAGCAGAAATGACAACAATCTCTCAAACAGCCAAAAATCTCACTCAGTGAATGTTTCAATAAGTTTAAATCACATCACACACAGTAGAGTGTTTGTCACCTGTTGCTCTGCAGAAGCTGCAGTCACTTCTGTCAGCTGCAGAAACATGCAACTGCATTTATACTTGTTAAGAACAGAACAATCACACAGCCAGTCCGCTCAGCCTGCCCATCAACACATTCTGAGATCCTGCAGCAGTCATTGGGCTCCAGACTGGACTGGTCATATATGTGGTTACTTTTTAAAGGTTTGTGGTTCAGAATTACACGTGGTTGAACAAATGCAAGTGCCTGATGATGACGAGGAGCTGGTCCCTCTTGTTTGAAACTGAAGGAATTATGAAGGCCCAAGCACCGACCAAGGGTCGGTTTTTGAAGACTTTAAGAACTCAAAAAGCTGTCACAATTTGCACACGCGTCAGGTCTGGTGAAAATTGACATATTTTAGAGCTAAGAGCTTAAACGTAGTGTAATCCAAATGACGAGCTTTTATGTAATCAAATCAAATTTAATAGGCAGATGTAACATGTTGACATGCACCAAAATGCCTCTTGGACCCATAACCTAAAACCAACAGGATGTTGGCAATCTTGAATTAAATGAGCAATTTTAGGCTGTTACGGGCCATTTCCAGGCTCTGTACTTTAGTAAAGTCCTCCGAGAGATGTAAGCTGATCGACATCAAACTTGGGCGGTACCATCTTATGACCTTTAATTTGTTATTAAAGTATGTGGGTGTAGTGTTTCACCATGAATACAAAGTTGTTGTAAATTGAGCATACATTGTAAATCTGCGCCAAATTTATGATTCATGATGAGAGTCCAGACCTGAACACATTAACATGTTAACATTGGCACATTGCCATAGTTGCTCCCATTGGCAACATGATGTAAGATGTGATGTACATGTTTTATATTGTGATGTCATGCTCCAAGCATTCAGATCGACTTTAAATATTGTTAGGGAAGCCACAAGATGTTGATCATGTTTGATTGTGAAGATGTTTTCTACATTATTTATATCGGGATGTCCTGTTACTAGCCTTTTCACCAGATCCATCTCTGAAGTGGCTTCACAGGCCTCAAGCTGTTGATATAGCTCTAATGTCTAATGTTGTAAAAACAGTGCTTCTCTGGCTGCACAGACATTTTAATTCATTCGCCATGAAACAGGAAGTTGTTGTCGCTTTAGGCTACGTTTACATGATGACGGTCTGAACAGAAGACGCAAAAGTGGCGTTGCGTCTTCACTTTTTATTCTGCGTTTAGACGAGCGTTTTCGGGAGAAAATCTGCGTGCATACACAAAAGTGTGTGGAATTGGATTGTATGCATGCCAGGCATCACTTAAAGCGATAAGAGCATCTTTGGGCATGTGGAAGTTTTCACACCACGTATTTTCATCACATACTCCTTCCACAAAGTTATCCACCATCCACTAGATCTCCCAGGTCCAAAGCCGTCTGGCTCGCCTCCGACCAATCAGTGCATCCAAAATGTGATAGAGGTAATTACAGATCCTTCTCTGTTCACTAATGCTATCTGTACAAATCCTGTACATTTGGTGGAAAGACTCCTGTAAGTTTATTAGAGCTGCCAGAGCAGCTTGAAGGTCCGACGCATGGAAATAATCCCACATGTTTGTTTACTTTCCTGTACTGGGGCATGTATGTGACGTAAATGTGGATGTGACGTAAGCAGATCTGAGCAAAGTCTTGTCAGTGTAGACGGACACGCTACGGCAGAGCGTATTCAACTTTTCCACTTTGGAAGGTGGTTTCAGATTTTTGCGTTTTTAAGCCCCAAAAACCTCACCGTCCTTGTGTAAACGGGGCCTTAGAATACATTAACCAATCTGCCCATAATTTGTCATGCCTGATAGGAGTGCAGACCTGGGGCCTCATGTATCAACGCTGCGTACGCACAAAAACATTGCATACGCTGTTTTTTCCGCACACGGCACATGTATGAAAAGTGAACTTGCCGTGAGAATGTGCGGACCGCTCCGCAACCTTTCGAGGTGCCATGAGAATGTGCGGTGGCACTGCAAACTTTTGTTTGGCAGAAACTACTGTCTTTTATGCTCTATTTAAAACGTGTTTCATGTCTAAACTCATACTACACACAACTGGCATTATTTTTATATTTCATAGCTCTCGGAAAATGGAGGGAAAATGCCGTTTTCCACCATCAATAACCCGTTCTAAATATGAGGGGATAGATGATTTTTTTTCATCTATTATCATATTTTAGACTTCACCTGCGTAGTGCTGCTTACTTGTGCAATGATAGTATGTTGAAGTATATGTTTTGATGTTCAGATTGTATATTTTCTTAAGTCTATATATTCTGCTATTTCCACTATTTTATATATACCGAATTTCCCTCCGGAGATCAATAAAGCTCTTTGGATTCTGATTATGGAGTGCATACATTTTTCACAGTTAACCTGCCTTAATTACTGTGTCAAAGTGCCGATCGCCGGCCGTTTCCCCTTTGGTTTAACATGGAGATGTTAACGCTGCAGGTGTACAGCGATCCATGACGCACAGATCCCTCTCCCCGGAGAAAAAACATGTGTTGGAAATCCTTTCAGAATAAGTCAGGTGTGGTGCATATTTGATCCCGTATGTGATGTTTAATTGGGACAAAAAGTTAAGTGTGGCTTATAAACTGATGCGAAAAAATGATCATGGCAGCATTACACACTGGCAGCTTTAGCGGCTCTAACCAAACTCAATAACGGTGGAGTTTAGAAGGAGCGTCTGTTGACGGACCCTTCTGCCATGGTGCAGGTCTCTGATCCGGCTGCGTTAACAACCACAGTGACATCTTGTTGCTGATCCCAGAGCTGAGGCACCAAAAAGCTTATTTTCCTGCCTCCACCCCGGAGATCACCACGTCCACCTCGCGCGCAGCGCCAGTAAGTTGATTTGCCATTGTTTTGTCGATAATCAGTGGGCATGCCGGCGATTTACAGTCATTTGCATGTCATCTGCGTATTCATTTTGGGGAGGAGCCGGGGCGTGGTTGGTGGCTCGTGCACGTGCGCTCAGTTCCACGCTGGTTGGGATGTATCACGGAAAGATGCGCTGAACCTGGCGTAAGCACAGTTTGATACATGTGGAGGTGAGTTTGCGTACATACTTTTCTAGTTTTGGGAGTACGCCATCTTTCAGTATGAAAGCTACGCACTCTTTGATACATGAGGCCCCTGAACACATCCATGTGTCAATATTGATGCATAGACCTAGCACTCCCCGCCAGTGACAGAAATAGCATGTTTTATACTTTGATGTCCTGCTCATAACTCATGAACTGTTTGATCAGTCACCAAACATTTGTCGTGTATTCTTTTGGAAAGCATCTATGGACTCAGCAGAGAGTTCCCTTATCTTAGGTGACACTTTACCCTGCAACTCATATAGAACTTTTCAACCAGAGACGGTTCCTGGCCGGTTCCTGGCCAGTGCCCAATTGCAAACGGTTCTTTGGTTTTCCACCACCAAAGAGTCGTTTCCCAGCCGGGAAAACCAATTCCACAGCGGCACCAACTCTTTGCTGGCCTTGAACTGCAAGCCGCTTACATCAGGGGCTGGGGGCTGGGCTATTTGACCAACAAGACCAACTCTGTGCCTTGAGAGAGACCAACTAAAAAGTGTATCATTCATTTATTTGATTTGTTTCACTGCAGTGTGATTGATATGGGCAAGCTTGCATGCTAACGTTAGAGGGCCACCGATACTGCATATGTTAGCTAGCGATCGCTAGCATGCTAACAATAGCGGGCTAGCAAGACCAAGACCAACTCGATGCCGTTGAGAGAGACCAACTAAAGCATGTACCATTCATTTATTTGCTTTGTTTAACTGCAATATGATAGATACGGGTAGCATGCTAATGTTAGCAGGCGAATGCTACCATGCTGACGTTAGCTGGCTAGCGTTAGCTTACAACAAGGTCCAACATTAACATCTTTCATTCAGTGTTAATAAGAATGTATTCGCCGTCCATAGTGATGAAGATGAGCAGCAGATGTGCTGTAGAGACATGTAGTCTGCTGTTATTATATTTGCCAAGAGGGCGGAGAATATACAGATGTTAACAGTGACATAATGACGTGGCTCTCTGTAGAAAAGCAAACAGGTTCAGAGCTGGTTCGCAAGTTGAACCAAATGCGAACCAGAACCAGCACTGGCTCCAAAACGGCACTGAAACTTCTTTGGTCAAAAAGGGGTAATAAGGCACTCTTGCCCCCACTGATGTTGTCACTTCTGGGCTTGGTTCGAGTTTGGACAAGGTTCTCCAGGTTCCATGTTACCCTTTTATTTTTAATGAGTAGTTAAAAGAGAGTTTTGTGGATCCCCTTTAGTCCGGGCCCTCCAGTGGGGCAAATATGTCTTCAAAGAATGTACTCTCTGCCTGGGGACGACTGTTTCTTACTCTATCATCAGAAACATTTGGGTCGTAGTAACCCCAGTATTGTGGATACATGAATACTGCATTGCACATAAGGTCCCAGCTTGCTTCTGGCAGTGCTCTGTGCTGTGACTCTGCAGCTGCACGGAGCTGACACCTTCATTTTATAACTGCTGTAAGTACTGTTGCATAAATGCACTGAGCATCATTTGGGAATTCATAATTTAATGTAATAAATACATAAATAATTATTTGATGTAAGGTTAAAGTGGTTAAAATCTAATCAATAATTTAAGATTCAAGAATTTGCTGTCCTATAAATAAGCCATAAGTGAATTATTTTTAAGTTTACATTTTATTTTGTACTGTAGTGGAACTAAGTTTCCTGTTCCTGTTTTGTGTTGTGAAATAAATGTGCACGCATGAGCTAACTCACATTGCTAATAAGCTGAATGGAAAGCTAACATGTGGAGCTGATGGTTTAATGCACTTTGAAATACTGTTGACGACTTTAAGAAACTCTTTCATGACAAGCAACCAACAAGGTATTTGTGCAAGTTTAATGCCTCTCACATTATTGTCGTTAAGTTCATTTTGCATATGAAACTATGTAATTTAATTTCTTTAATTTGCACTTGATTTTAATGCAGTTCTTACAGCGTGAGAAGTGAGGAATTATTAAGAAAGATGAGACATTCTCAATAAACGCCCGTTTCAAAGGGCCACCCTGTGTTGTCGTTGTGAAAAGAGCTACAACTGCAGTATGTTTTCCCCAACTAGGGACTTCTCCCCAAGTTTTGATAACAACATCAGTATTTTTTAAGTAGACCTTTTTGTTGTTATTGTGAATATGGCCACTTAAAAAACAAATAATATGCATCTCTTGGTGCACAAAGAGTCTGGTACATCTGGCCCTGTGCAGCAGTAATTTGTAATTCAAACAATGTAAATTTCACAATCTCCTGATCTTTCTAAAATAGCTTACATCTTTCCATCATTTTAATGACGATGAGAGCTCTCACTGGGTACCTAACTTTGATTAAAATCAAAGGAGAGGCCTCATCAGGGACATGGTCTGACACTGCAAACCCACACAGCACCATCACAGCACACAGAATTATCATGTTTACACAGGGCTTTTGCTTTGGTGTTTGCTCTCCTGTGAATCAGTATCTGGACAAGAAAGAGCTACTCTCTGAGCTCATGGCAAGTGTTTTTAAATGAATTACTGGAACTTTATTCCACTTCATCACATCCCACAAAAATTAGTTAAGGTTGCTTTTTTCCCCTCATTATGTTGAAACACATTTTGCAAAGTCGACACTTTAAAACTAAATACAATAAAACATTTAGTGACATTTTTCTTAACGTCATCTACATTTTATGTCCGTGAACAGCCAACCTTTTGTAACAGAGGACATGTTTACAAGTGTTTCGTATTTTTGACAATTGCAATCCAAACATAACAGGACTCAAAACTGGCTGTATGATGACAAAGTACAGTAACAGAATAATACGCAGCATACTGGGTACACTGCTCATATCAAATCTACTCTGGATTACTTCAAATAAACACCCGAAAGAAAAGTTGAGCAGAGAAGCGAGCTGAGGTGTGCAGGTACTGACAGCTTTCTGTCTTGTCTGTTTGGAACCAGCATAACAGATTTTGAGAATTTTTATGTAGGAAAAACAGATTGGAAGCAGAGGAATTAAAATGGTGTTAACAGTACCAAAGAGTCCATAAATATTATTCACTTTGGGGTCAGAACAGGCCAACTTAACAACAAGGTAGTTACGGCAAAACAAACTGTTTATGATGTTTCCACAACGTGTCAAACTGATGTTTAAGGATAAAGTAATCAGGAACTTCACAAAACAGTGCAACCATACAGCAATTGCAAAGATAACTGCTTTGTTACATGTCATACGTGTGTTATATTGCAGAGGACGACAGATAGCAAGATATCTGTCATAAGACATGACGGCTAAGTTACATATTTCTATACATGCATATGTATGCAAACAGAAAATCTGCAGGAAACAAAAAGAAACAGAAACAGTGTGAATGTCAGAGAGGATCTGAACCAGAAGGAATGGAAACAACCCTGTACTACCATACAGTTCATTTACAAACAGGCTGCACAGAAAAATGTACATAGGTTCATGTAAGCTTCTGTTCACACAGATAACCACAATCAGCAAAAGGTTGGCACAAACAATGATACTGTACAAAAATGTAGTTACCATGAAATAAAAATATCTTAAAGTTCTTAAATCCTTATAACCACCCAGAATGAAATATGAAAACACTGACTGAGTTGAATTCATCATAATTATTTCAGGACAAAAATGAATACAACTGAGCAAAATAATAAAATCCTCTTAAACAACTGAGACTACCCATTCGCCTTCTCCTTCACTGAATGTAGGAACCTGTAAATGAAACTTGAGCACATCACACACAGTAGAGTGTTTGTCACCTGTTGCTCTGCAGAAGCTGCAACTACTTCTGTCAGCTGCAGAAACATGCCGCTGCATTTATACCTTCTAAGAACAGAAGAATCACACAGCCAGTCCGCTCAGCCTGCCCATCAACACATTCTGAGACCTTGCAACGGTCACGGGGCTCCAGACTGGAACTTAAGAGGTCATATATGTGGTTACTTTTTAAAGGTTTATGATTTAGAATTACACATGGTCGAACAAATGCAAGTGTACGGTGGCCCTGAAGTGCAAACCACACCAGCAATTCACACAACACACCAGCAATTCACACAACGCGCCAGCATTTCATCAAAACGGAAAGGGTAGGTACATATTGGACATTGATCCTCCTCCTGATTGGTTCTTGCCGTCATTCGCTTCTCCATAGTCAAACCAGTCGCCCGTATGTAGTGCGCCTGTATTTTGATATTCATGGTAAATTCATAAAGCTTGTTCGGAGAGAGCTGACATGAAGGATAAACACTTTACTGTCATTCTTTTTCATTTTGCAGTATAAAACTCTTACCTGCAGAGAGGAGATGAAGTATTAACTTTACATGGATACACCACGTGATATAAGCAAATTGCGAAAATGTATTTGTTGTGTCGGCCAAATTCATAATAAAATGCGCTTGGATAATTACTGTAAAGTAAATATCCAAAGGCATTTTATTCTGATATTCAACAGTGACACATTCTGTAAGTTTGTGAGTGAGACGATACCCAAGATCCTCCGGTGTTAGACTGGAATTATTGATCGGAAACAGATTATTTTTTAATATAATGTAATATTTACTGGGCTACACGGTGGTGTGGTGGTTAGCACTCTTGCCTCACAGCAAGAGGGTCACCAGTTCAGCGGCTCCCGCTCAGGGTATACCTTGCCTCTCGCCCAACGTCAGTTGGGATCGGCTCCAGCCACCCGCGGCCCGAGTCCGGATAAGCGGAGAAGGATAATGAATGAATGAATATACAAGGGCATTGTATTGTGAATTTCGCAGACACAAGAAATACATTTTTGGCGCAACGCAATTTGATTGTATCACGTGGAGTGTCCATGTAAAGTGAACACTTCATGTCCTCTCTGCAGGTAAGAGTTTTATACTGCAAAGTGAGAATGAATTACAGTAAAGTGTTTATCCTTCATGTCAGCTCGCTCTGAACCGGCTCAATGAATTTACCATAAATATCACAATACGGGCGCACTATGACGGCAGGAACCAATCAGGAGGAGGATCATTGTCCAATATGTACCTACCCTTTCCATTTTTTTTTTTAAAGATTATTTTTTTTGGCATTTTGTTGCTTTATTGATAGTGAGAGATAGAAAGGGGGTGATAGAGGGGAAGACACGCGGCAAAGGGAGCTCAGGCCGGATTCGAACCCGGCTCCGCCGCAGCACACGGCATACATGGTCAGCGCTCTACCGGTGTGAGCCACCGGGACGCCCACCCTTTCCATTTTGATGAATTGCTGGTGTTTTGTGGTGAAATGCTGGCGTGTTGTGGTGAATTGCTGGCATGTTGTGTGAATTGCTGGCGTGTTGTGTGAATTGCTGGCGTGTTGCGTGAATTGCTGGTGTGTTTTGCACTTCAGGGCCACCGTACAAGTGCCTGATGATGACGAGGAGCTGGTCCCTCTTGTTTGAAGCTGAAGGAATTATTAAGGCCCAAGCACCGACCGTAGGGTCGGTTTTTGAAGACTTTAAGAACTCAAAAAGCTGTCACGATTTGCACACACGTCAGGTCTGGTGAAAATTGAGATATTTTAAGGGTTTCCCCACTGGGTGTGGCAAAATAGCTCAGTAGCGCCCCCTAAGAACTTAAATGTAGTGTAATCCAATGACGAGCTTTTTTGTAATCGAATCAAATTTAATAGGCAGATATAACATGTGGAGATGCACCAAAATGCCTCTTGGACCCATAACCTAAAACCAACAGGATGTTGGCAATCTTTGATTGAATGAGCGATTTTCGGGTGTTACGGGCCATTTCCAGGCTCTGTACTTTAGTAAAGTCCTCCGAGAGATGTAAGTTGATCGACATCAAACTTGGGCAGTACCATCTTAAGACCTTTAATTTGTTATTAAAGTATGTGGGTGTGGTGTTTCACCATGAATACAAAGTTGACTGAATCTGCCCAAATTATGATTCATGATGAGAGTCCAGACCTGTGTTAACATTGGCACATTGTCATAGTTGCTCCCATTGGCAACATGAAGTAAGATGTGATGTACATGTTTTATATTGTGATGTCATGCTCCAAGCATTCAGATCTACTTTAAATATTGTCAGAGAAGCCACGAGATGTTGATCATGTTAGATTGTGAAGATGTTTTCTACATTATTTATATCGGGATGTCCTGTTCCTAGCCTTTTTTTACCAGATCCATCTCTGAAGTGGCTTCACAAGCCTCAAGCTGTTGATATGGCTCTATTGTCTAATGCTGTGAAAACAGTGCTTCTCTGGCTGTACAGACATTTTAATTCATTCGCCATGAAACAGGAAGTTGTTGTCGCTTTAGAATACATTAACCAATCTGCCCATAGTTTCTCATGCCTGATAGGAGTGCAGACCTGAACACATCCATGTGTCAATATTGTTGCATAGACCTAGCGCTCCCCGCCAGTGACAGAAATAGCATGTTTTATACTTTGATGTCCTGTTCATAACTCATGAACTGTTTGATCAGTCATCAAACATTTGTCGTGTATTCTTTTGGAAAGCATCAATGAACTCAGCAGAGAGTTCCCTTATCTTAGGTGACACTTTACCCTGCCAGTCATAATGTACTCGTTCCCACACTCACGTAGTCACATGTAAATAATTTACTGAGTTTTGTGAATCCTGCTTAATCCAGGTCCTCCCATGGGGCAAATATGTCTTCAAAGGTTTTGAGGGTGGAGGGTGAAAGATGGCTGCCACTGTTTTTCTCTGCTCAGAGGGCTTCTACAATCCATCAAAAACCACCAAACCAAGATACCATCCTTTCTAAATTAAATCATTGCTGTGAGCACAGTATTGATTTCTATCCATACTTTTGGGATTTTTTTGTTTTGAATGCAAGGACTGGATCCTAGGAGCAACTGGTGGTTGGCAACAGAGCAGTGTTGAGCCTACCTAGAGTATACTTTTTGTGTGTGTGTGTGTGTGTGTGTGTGTGTGTGTGTGTGTGTGTGTGTGTGTGTGTGTGTGTGTGATTTATACTCAAAACAAGATGTCAACTAACATCAAAAAGTTGGCAGAGGAAATGACAGAGATAAAAAGCTCTCTCAACTTTATGTCTGAGGAAATCAGTACAGTAGTGAAGCAACAAAAAACCCTCATGGGCCTCATGGAGGAGATCCGTGGACTGAAAATAATCATCAAGCAAAGGGACCAGAGGATTGAGTTCCTGGAGCAAAGAGTTGACGACTTGGAGCAGTACTCCCGACCTGATGACCTTAAAATCACTGGACTGGAGACTAAACATCGAAGCTATGCCAGGGTTACCAGCCCAGCCGGTGACCAACAAGGTGAGGAGGCACCATCTGAGGAGCAGCACACCCTGGAGAAACAAGTTGTTAAATTCCTGACAAGTAAAAACATTCACCTGGAGAGTCACCAGATCTCAGCCTGCCACACTTTTCCACGTAAGGACAAAAAACTAATCCCACAATTGTGATCAAGTTTGTAAATAGGAAGCACAAGGTTGAAGTGTTGAAGCAAGCCCAAAAACATAAAGGCACTGGGGTGTATGTAAATGAGCACCTGACAAAGAAAAATACTGAAATAGCAAGGAATGGCCGTATCCTCAGAAAGCAAAGCAAGATCCAAGCAACCTGGACAAGGAATGGAAAGGTGTACATTCGGTTAAATGGAACCCCAGAGCAAGGTAAAGTGGTTGTGGTAAGAAATTTGAGAGACCTGGATCAATACAAATGATAATGAAGTTTCTTTTCATTTTTCTTTTGTTCATTTTTTTCTGCTGGGATTTGTTTAAAAATCTGTGCTGTGGAGTAAGAATTTAACTTTCAAGAAAAATGACAGGACATAAATTACTTTTGTTTCATGACTGATACATTTAAGAGTCATGTTTTTTTAAGATCTGAATACACAGAACATAGAATTTATGATTTGGAAAATAATGTGGATCCAAAGAATCATGTTTTTAGTCACATCAATGACTCTTGCAGATATTATACTGATGAATATCTTAATTATAGTGTTGAGCTCGACAAGACTTTTTCATTGACACATTTCAATTGTAGAAGCTTACCTAGAAATTTTACAAAAATCAATGAATTTTTGGACACATTTAAAAATAAATTTAAGTTGATAGCTCTATCTGAGACATGGATAAATAAAGAGAAGGATATAGATTTGCATATGAATGGTTATGATTTATATGTCAGCAATAGAGCTAATAGGAGTGGAGGGGGTGTGGCTCTTTATATTGACAGTAATTTAAAATGTAGACCAGTGGAATGCTTAACAGCTGTCATTGATGATTTAATGGAGTGTATAGCTGTGGAAATTGAATTAGAAAGAAGGAGAAACATGGTTGTTGCATGTGTTTACAGGAAACCCGGATCAAATATAGAAACTTTTAAAGAAAGTCTGGATGAATTAATGACAGATGCAAATGTCAATAAATCGCTCATACTCTGTGGCGATTTTAACATCGACCTTTTAAAGGTATCTACACATAAACAAACTTCAGACTTTCTGGATACATTATACAGTACGGTAGTAGCTTTACCCACTGATTACAAAGCCCAGTAGAGTAACCTCCTCTAGTGCAACATTAATCGATAATATTTTCACAAATGTTCTGGAGAATAGCATTAATAGTGGCCTTGTGATAAATGATATAAGTGACCATCTACCTGTATTTGCAACATTTAATTATGAACTACAGCAAAAGAATACAGAAAATTTCCTGTTATTCAGCTCTTTATGATAAACACTGTCCAATAGTTTTATGTAAGTATAAAACGTATAACAAAAAACCTTGGATAACATAGAGCTTACATAATGCATGTAAAAAAAAAAACTTTATAGAGACTTCATAAAATCTAGAACAGAGACTGCTGAAAAGAAATATAAGGTGTACATAAATAAATTAACTAATATATTGAGACAGGCAAAAAAGGAATATTATAATACAATTTTACAAGAAAATAAAAGCAACATTAAGGGTACATGGAACATCCTAAACAGTGCAATAGGTAACAAATCTAGAACAACAGACCTACCCAATCACTTCATTAAGGACAATAAGGTGATTAAAAACATGAATGAAGTGGCAAATGAATTTAATTGTTTTTTTGTAAATGTTGGGCCTAATTTGGCAAATTATATCATAAAAAATCATGGTCAAACAGAAAGTAGCTGGAAAGGGGAAAATAAAGTGATGCAGTTAATGTTTCTTGGTGAGGTTAGTGAAAATCAAATTACTCCTGTGGTAGCTAAAACAAAAAATAAGGCGTCAACTGATAGTGATGGAATAGACATGAAAATAGTAAAAAAAATTACCATTGACTGTATTATTAAACCACTATGTTATGTTTATAATCTTTCATTTAAAACAGGTGTTTTTCCAGAGAGGATGAAAACAGCAAAGTTCATTCCTCTTTTCAAAGCAGGAGATAAACACAGCTTTAACAACTACAGACCGGTATCATTACTTCCCCAATTTTCAAAAGTGCTAGAAAAGTTGTTTGTTCAAAAACTAGATAACTTTATTGAAAAAAATAATATATTGAGTGAGAGTCAGTATGGTTTTCGGACAAATCGGTCTACTGCTCTGGCAATAATGGAAATATTAGAAGAAATTACAACAGCAATTGGCAGCAATTGCTGGCAATACATCTGAACGTTTTAAGATTGAATGTGGGGTACCACAAGGTTCGGTTTTAGGGCCGAAACTTTTTATTTTATATATAAATGACATTTGTGAAGTTTCTAAATTGTTACGGTTTGTTTTGTTTGCAGATGACACAAATTTCTTCTGCTCAGGAGATCATTTAAAAACATTATCTGAAAATATTGAAAGTGAAATGGTGAAACTTAATATTTGGTTTCATGTAAATAAGTTATCGTGAAATCTGTTAAAAACTAAGTTTATGGTCTTTGCTAAAAGAAGTAAAGAGGAAGTGTCATTATCTATTGATGGAGTTAAAATTGAGAAGGTATCAGAGTTTAAGTTTTTGGGTATTATATTGGATGACAATTTGACATGGAAATCACATGTATCATATGTTAAGAAAAAAACTGTCAAAGAATATTTTCATTTTGAACAAAGTTAAGTATATTTTAGATTGCAAAATAATGAGAATCTTGTATTGTTCACTTATACTGCCTTACTTGAATTATTGTGCAGAAGTATGGGGTAATACATATGTGAGCAATATAATGCCTTTGTTCTTATTGCAGAAAAGAGCAATCCAAATCATCAACAAAGATAACTTTATGGAACATACCAATCGTTTATTTATTAAATCGGGCTTATTGAAACTTACAATAACTTACTTACTTACTTACTTACTTACTTACTTACTTACTTTCTTAGAAATAATAGAACTCCAGACACTGTTAATTATGTTCAAAGCCAGAAACAGAGTTTTACCAGAAAACCTGCAAAAGCTATTTGTGTTCACTTCAGAAGAAGAAAATCATAGAAGAAGATTTAATTTTAAGCACCAAGTTGCTCGTGCTACTTTAAAACAAATGTGTGTTTCAGTTGTTGGTGTGAAAATATGGAATTCCCAACTACAGGATTTAAAAGGTTGTACAGACATTAATAGATTTTAAAAAAATGTATAAATGCAGAAAAAAATGTCAATATGTACTAGAATCTCAAACTGATGTTTTTTGGTCTTTTGTTTTTGAGATGATAACATGTACTTTTTGTTTGTTTTTGGTCTTGTTTGTTTTTGTTGTTTTATGTGTTTTGTTATAATCAAAGTTTTGTTGGTGTAGGCTACTGAAAATCCATTGTATGTGATGTCAGACCATCTTTTTTTATTTTTATTGTTCAAGTAGGGGGCAGACAAACATAAGACATTTTTTCTTCTTGCTGCGCCTTTCTAATCATGAAGGTGTAGAGTGTGTCTCTGTACACATTTTGTTGTCCACTTTCATGAAAGGAACAAAATAAATAAATAAATAAATAACATCAGTGACAGTTGCAGTTTGTCCTATCATGTTGAAACACATATTCTAAATCAAAACTTAAAAACCAAATAATGTGAAACATTCACTGAGTTGGTATATCTACATTTTATTTCTCCAAAAGGCTGTAAGTTTATAACGGAGGACATTTTTATATGTGTTCAGAATTTTTGACATTTGCAAACCAAACATAACAGGATTCAAAAGTGGTGGTATGATGAGAAAGTACAGAGACAGAATAATACGCAGCTCACTGGGTACACTGCTCATATCAAATCTACTCTGAATAATTTCAAAACAGACAGCAAAAGAAAAGTTGAGCAGAGAAGCGAGGTGAGGTGTGCAGGTACTGACAGCTTTCTGTCTTGTCTGTTTGGAGCCAGAAAAACACACTTTTAGTATTTTAACATAAGAAAAAAGGATTGGAAACAGAGGGACTAAGATGACGAGAACAGAAAAGAGTCCAACAATATTATTCACGTTGGTGTCAGAACAGGCCAAGTTAACAACAAGGTAGTTACGGCAAAATAAACCGTTTATGATATTTCCACAACGTGTCAAACGGATATTTAAGGAAAAAGGAATCAGGAACATCAGAATAGAGTACAACCATATAACAATTATAAAGATAACTGCTTTGTTACATGTCATGCATGTGTTATATCGCAGAGGACAACAGATAGCAAGATATCTGTCATAAGACATGATGGCTAAGTTATTAAATTCTATACAAACATATGTATGCACACAGAATATCTGCAGGAAACAAAAAGAAACAGAAACAGTGTGAATGTCAGAGAGGATCTGAACCAGAAGGAATGGAAACAACCCTGTACTACCATACAGTTCATTTACAAACAGGCTGCACAGAAAAATGTACATAGGTTCATGTAAGCTTCTGTTCACACAGATAACCACAATCAGAGAAGTGTTGACAATAACAATAACAACGTACAGCATTGCAGTTATCATAAAATACATGTATGTCAAATTCCCAACATGCACATAAGCTCCAAGAACTAAATAAGACAAAGTTGATGAAGTTGAATTCAACATAATTCTTTAAGGCAAAAAGTATCTACAAACAAGCACAAATGACAACAATCTCTCAAGCAGCCGAGACTCTCACTCAGTGAATGTTTCAATAAGTATAAATCACATCACACACAGTAGAGTGTTTGTCACCTGTTGCTCTGCAGAAGCTGCAGTCACTTCTGTCAGCTGCAGAAACATGCAACTGCATTTATACTTGTTAAGAACAGAAGAATCACACAGCCAGTCCGCTCAGCCTGCCCATCAACACATTCTGAGACCCTGCAACAGTAATTGGGCTCCAGACTGGAACGTAACTGGTCATATATGCTGTTACATTTTGAGGGTGTGTGATTTAGAATTACACGTGGTTGCACAAATGTTCCTGATGATGACGAGAAGCATCCATTATCCAATCTGCCCCAAACCTGAACACATCTGCATGTCAATATTGATGCATAACCTTAGCGCCCCCTGCTGGCAACAATAACAAATGTCTTTTATACTTTAATATCCTGTTCATAACAGCTGCAGAAACATGCAGCTACTTTATACCTTTTAAGAACAGAACAATCACACAGCCAGTCCGCTCAGCCTCCCCATCAACACATTCTGAGACTCTGCAACAGTCATTGGGCTCCAGAATTACACGTGGTCGCACGAATGCAAGTGCCTGATGATGACGAGGAGCTGGTCCCTCTTGTTAGAAACTTAAGGATTTGTTAATGCCCAAGCACCGACCAAGGGTCGGTTTTTGAAGACTTTAAGAACTCAAAAAGCTGTGCTCTGTCTCCTAGTCCCTGACTCTGTCTCCTAGTCCCTGACTCTGTCTCCTATTCTCTGACTCTGTCTTCTAACCCCTGACTCTGTCTCCTAGTCCCTGACTCTGTCTCATAGTTCCTGACTCTGTCTCCTATTCTCTGACTCTGTATCCTAGTCCCTGACTCTGTCTCATAGTCCCTGACTCTGTCCCCTAGTCCCTGACTCTGTCTCCTATTCTCTGACTCTGTCCCCTAGTCCCTGACTCTGTCTCCTATTCTCTGACTCTGTCTCCTAGTCCCTGACTCTGTCTCCTATTCTCTGACTCTGTCCCCTAGTCCCTGACTCTGTCTCATAGTCCCTGACTCTGTCTTCTAACCCCTGACTCTGTCTCCTAGTCCCTGACTCTGTCTCATAGTTCCTGACTGTCTCCTATTCACTGACTCTGTATGCTAGTCCCTGACTCTGTCTCCTAGTCCCTGACTCTGTCTCATAGTCCCTGACTCTGTCTTCTAACCCCTGACTCTGTCTCCTAGTCCCTGACTCTGTCTCATAGTCCCTGACTCTGTATCCTAGTCCCTGACTCTGTCTCATAGTCCCTGACTCTGTCTCCTATTCTCTGACTCTGTCCCCTAGTCCCTGACTCTGTCTCCTATTCTCTGACTCTGTCTCCTAGTCCCTGACTCTGTCTCCTATTCTCTGACTCTGTCCCCTAGTCCCTGACTCTGTCTCCCAGTCCCCGACTCTGTCTCCTAGTCCCTGACTCTGTCTCCTAGTCCCTGACTCTGTCTCCTATTCTCTGACTCTGTATCCTAGTCCCTGACTCTGTCTCCTATTCTCTGACTCTGTCCCCTAGTCCCTGACTCTGTCTCCTATTCTCTGACTCTGTCTCCTAGTCCCTGACTCTGTCTCATAGTCCCTGACTCTGTCCCCTAGTCCCTGACTCTGTCTCCTATTCTCTGACTCTGTCTCCTAGTCCCTGACACTGTCTCCTATTCTCTGACTCTGTCCCCTAGTCCCTGACTCTGTCTCATAGTCCCTGACTCTGTCTTCTAACCCCTGACTCTGTCTCCTAGTCCCTGACTTTGTCTCATAGTTCCTGACTGTCTCCTATTCACTGACTCTGTATGCTATTCTCTGACTCTGTCTCCTATTCTCTGACTCTGTCTCCTAGTCCCTGACTCTGTCTCCTATTCTCTGACTCTGTCCCCTAGTCCCTGACTCTGTCTCCCAGTCCCCGACTCTGTCTCCTAGTCCCTGACTCTGTCTCCTAGTCCCTGACTCTGTCTCCTATTCTCTGACTCTGTATGCTAGTCCCTGACTCTGTCTCCTAGTCCCTGACTCTGTCTCCTAGTCCATGACTCTGTCTCATAGTCCCTGACTCTGTCTCCTATTCTCTGACTCTGTCCCCTAGTCCCTGACTCTGTCTCCTATTCTCTGACTCTGTCTCCTAGTCCCTGACTCTGTCTCCTATTCTCTGACTCTGTCCCCTAGTCCCTGACTCTGTCTCCTATTCTCTGACTCTGTCCCCTAGTCCCTGACTCTGTCTCATAATCCCTGACTCTGTCTTCTAACCCCTGACTCTGTCTCGTAGTCCCTGACTCTGTCTCATAGTTCCTGACTGTCACCTATTCACTGACTCTGTATGCTAGTCCCTGACTCTGTCTCCTAGTCCCTGACTCTGTCTCCTAGTCCATGACTCTGTCTCATAGTCCCTGACTCTGTCTCCTATTCTCTGACTCGGTCCCCTAGTCCCTGACTCTGTCTCCTATTCTCTGACTCTGTCCCCTAGTCCCTGACTCTGTCTCCTATTCTCTGACTCTGTCTCCTAGTCCCTGACTCTGTCTCCTAGTCCCTGACTCTGTCTCATAGTCCCTGACTCTGTCTCCTATTCTCTGACTTTGTCTCATAGTCCCTGACTCTGTCTCCTATTCTCTGACTCTGTCTCCCAGTCCCTGACTCTGTCTCTTATTCTCTGACTCTGTCCCCTAATCCCTGACTCTGTCTCCCAGTCCCTGACTCTGTCTTCTAACCCCTGACTCTGTCTCCTAGTCCCTGACTCTGTCTCATAGTCCCTGACTCTGTATCCTAGTCCCTGACTCTGTCTCATAGTCCCTGACTCTGTCTCCTATTCTCTGACTCTGTCCCCTAGTCCCTGACTCTGTCTCCTATTCTCTGACTCTGTCCCCTAGTCCCTGACTCTGTCTCCCAGTCCCCGACTCTGTCTCCTAGTCCCTGACTCTGTCTCCTAGTCCCTGACTCTGTCTCCTATTCTCTGACTCTGTATCCTAGTCCCTGACTCTGTCTCCTATTCTCTGACTCTGTCCCCTAGTCCCTGACTCTGTCTCCTATTCTCTGACTCTGTCTCCTAGTCCCTGACTCTGTCTCATAGTCCCTGACTCTGTCCCCTAGTCCCTGACTCTGTCTCCTATTCTCTGACTCTGTCCCCTAGTCCCTGACTCTGTCTCCTATTCTCTGACTCTGTCTCCTAGTCCCTGACACTGTCTCCTATTCTCTGACTCTGTCCCCTAGTCCCTGACTCTGTCTCATAGTCCCTGACTCTGTCTTCTAACCCCTGACTCTGTCTCCTAGTCCCTGACTTTGTCTCATAGTTCCTGACTGTCTCCTATTCACTGACTCTGTATGCTATTCTCTGACTCTGTCTCCTATTCTCTGACTCTGTCTCCTAGTCCCTGACTCTGTCTCCTATTCTCTGACTCTGTCCCCTAGTCCCTGACTCTGTCTCCCAGTCCCCGACTCTGTCTCCTAGTCCCTGACTCTGTCTCCTAGTCCCTGACTCTGTCTCCTATTCTCTGACTCTGTATGCTAGTCCCTGACTCTGTCTCCTAGTCCCTGACTCTGTCTCCTAGTCCATGACTCTGTCTCATAGTCCCTGACTCTGTCTCCTATTCTCTGACTCTGTCCCCTAGTCCCTGACTCTGTCTCCTATTCTCTGACTCTGTCTCCTAGTCCCTGACTCTGTCTCCTATTCTCTGACTCTGTCCCCTAGTCCCTGACTCTGTCTCCTATTCTCTGACTCTGTCCCCTAGTCCCTGACTCTGTCTCATAATCCCTGACTCTGTCTTCTAACCCCTGACTCTGTCTCGTAGTCCCTGACTCTGTCTCATAGTTCCTGACTGTCACCTATTCACTGACTCTGTATGCTAGTCCCTGACTCTGTCTCCTAGTCCCTGACTCTGTCTCCTAGTCCATGACTCTGTCTCATAGTCCCTGACTCTGTCTCCTATTCTCTGACTCGGTCCCCTAGTCCCTGACTCTGTCTCCTATTCTCTGACTCTGTCCCCTAGTCCCTGACTCTGTCTCCTATTCTCTGACTCTGTCTCCTAGTCCCTGACTCTGTCTCCTAGTCCCTGACTCTGTCTCCTAGTCCCTGACTCTGTCTCATAGTCCCTGACTCTGTCTCCTATTCTCTGACTTTGTCTCATAGTCCCTGACTCTGTCTCCTATTCTCTGACTCTGTCTCCCAGTCCCTGACTCTGTCTCTTATTCTCTGACTCTGTCCCCTAATCCCTGACTCTGTCTCCCAGTCCCTGACTCTGTCTTCTAACCCCTGACTCTGTCTCCTAGTCCCTGACTCTGTCTCATAGTCCCTGACTCTGTATCCTAGTCCCTGACTCTGTCTCATAGTCCCTGACTCTGTCTCCTATTCTCTGACTCTGTCCCCTAGTCCCTGACTCTGTCTCCTATTCTCTGACTCTGTCCCCTAGTCCCTGACTCTGTCTCCCAGTCCCTGACTCTGTCTTCTAACCCCTGACTCTGTCTCCTAGTCCCTGACTCTGTCTCCTATTCTCTGACTCTGTATCCTAGTCCCTGACTCTGTCTCCTAGTCCCTGACTCTGTCTCCTATTCTCTGACTCTGTATCCTCGTCACTGATTCTGTCTCATAGTCCCTGACTCTGTGCCCTAGTCCCTGACTCTGTCTCCTATTCTCTGACTCTGTCCCCTTGTCCCTGACTCTGTCTCCTATTCTCTGACTCTGTCTCCTAGTCCCTGACTCTGTCTCCTATTCTCTGACTCTGTCCCCTAGTCCCTGACTCTGTCTCATAGTCCCTGACTCTGTCTTCTAACCCCTGACTCTGTCTCCTAGTCCCTGACTTTGTCTCATAGTTCCTGACTGTCTCCTATTCACTGACTCTGTATGCTATTCTCTGACTCTGTCTCCCAGTCCCTGACTCTGTCTTCTAACCCCTGACTCTGTCTCCTAGTCCCTGACTATGTCTCATAGTCCCTGACTCTGTCTCCTATTCTCTGACTCTGTCTCCCAGTCCATGAGTCTGTCCCCTAGTCCCTGAGTATGTCTCCCAGTCCCTGACTCTGTCTTCTAACCCCTGACTCTGTCTCCCAGTCCCTGATTCTGTCTTCTAACCCCTGACTCTGTCTCATAGTCCCTGACTCTGTCTCCCAGTCCCTGACTCTGTCTTCTAACCCCTGACTCTGTCTCCTAGTCCCTGACTCTGTCTCCTATTCTCTGACTCTGTCTCCTAGTCCCTGACTCTGTCTCATAGTCCCTGACTCTGTCACCTAGTCCCTGACTCTGTCTCCCAGTCCCTGACTCTGTCTTCTAACCCCTGACTCTGTCTCCTAGTCCCTGACTCTGTCTCCTATTCTCTGACTCTGTCTCCTAGTCCCTGACTCTGTCTCATAGTCCCTGACTCTGTCTCCTATTCTCTGACTCTGTCTCCTAGTCCCTGACTCTGTCTCCTATTCTCTGACTCTGTCCCCTAGTCCCTGACTCTGTCTCCCAGTCCCTGACTCTGTCTTCTAACCCCTGACTCTGTCCCCTAGTCCCTGACTCTGTCTCCCAGTCCCTGACTCTGTCTCATAGTTCCTGACTCTGTCTCCTATTCTCTGACTCTGTATCCTAGTCCCTGACTCTGTCTCCTAGTCCCTGACTCTGTCTCATAGTCCCTGACTCTGTCTCCTATTCTCTGACTCTGTCTCCCAGTCCATGACTCTGTCCCCTAGTCCCTGACTATGTCTCCCAGTCCCTGACTCTGTCTTCTAACCCCTGACTCTGTCTCCCAGTCCCTGACTCTGTCTTCTAACCCCTGACTCTGTCTCCTAGTCCCTGACTCTGTCTCATAGTCCCTGACTCTGTCTCCTATTCTCTGACTCTGTCTCCCAGTCCATGACTCTGTCCCCTAGTCCCTGACTATGTCTCCCAGTCCCTGACTCTGTCTTCTAACACCTGACTGTCTCCCAGTCCCTGACTCTGTCTTCTAACACCTGACTCTGTCTCATAGTCCCTGACTCTGTCTCCTATTCTCTGACTCTGTCTCCTAACCCCTGACTCTGTCTCCTAGTCCCTGACTCTGTCTCCTAGTCCCTGACTCTGTCTCCTATTCTCTGACTCTGTCCCCTAGTCCCTGACTCTGTCTCCCAGTCCCTGACTCTGTCTTCTAACCCCTGACTCTGTCTCATAGTCCCTGACTCTGTCTCCTATTCTCTGACTCTGTCTCCTAACCCCTGACTCTGTCTCCTAGTCCCTGACTCTGTCTCATAGTCCCTGACTCTGTCTCCTATTCTCTGACTCTGTCCCCTAGTCCCTGACTCTGTCTCCTATTCTCTGACTCTGTCCCCTAGTCCCTGACTCTGTCTCCCAGTCCCTGACTCTGTCTTCTAACCCCTGACTCTGTCTCCTAGTCCCTGACTCTGTCTCATAGTTCCTGACTCTGTCTCCTATTCCCTGACTCTGTCTCCTAGTCCCTGACTCTGTCTCCTATTCTCTGACTCTGTCCCCTAGTCCCTGACTCTGTCTCATAGTCCCTGACTCTGTCTCCTATTCTCTGACTCTGTCCCCTAGTCCCTGACTCTGTCTCATAGTCCCTGACTCTGTCTCCTATTCTCTGACTCTGTCTCCCAGTCCATGACTCTGTCCCCTAGTCCCTGACTATGTCTCCCAGTCCCTGACTCTGTCTTCTAACCCCTGACTCTGTCTCATAGTCCCTGACTCTGTCTCCTATTCTCTGACTCTGTCTCCTAACCCCTGACTCTGTCTCCCAGTCCCTGACTCTGTCTTCTAACCCGACTCTGTCTCCTAGTCCGTGACTCTGTCTCCTATTCTCTGACTCTGTCTCCTAACCCCTGACTCTGTCTCCCCCTCTCCCTCTCAGATGAGTTGTGGCCCAGAGAAGATGTTGTAGGAGCTGAACTGTGTTTCCTGAAGTATCCCTGATGTAGTGATGTTCTTTATACAGTCATGTTGGTTTTTAGTGCTCTGATGTTTTCAGCCTTCCTCCTTACATGTAGAGATTTCTCTGATTCTATGATCTTTGCAGATTGTTATGTGTTGAGAAACGTTGTTTTTGAGTTGTTGGATTATTTGTCACAAAATGGTGAGCTTCCCTTCCTCCTTCCTTATGAACAGCTGAGCCAACAGGTTTAAACAAATAATGATTATAAAAAAAAGATCGCACTCAATTTTTTGGGACCATGGTTATACACTGCTGCTGCAGCTCCCATTCTCTCCTACCAACCCTGCTCATGTTGGGGTTTCTCACATGTAATTTGCGTTCAGATCAGACTAAGTCCAAAGTTTGAGACCACATGAGACTGGTGTGAGTCCCAGATTATAGTAAATTTCTATGAGTTTGTGTGTGTAGCGGTGACCTCAGATTGTACACTTTAACAACCTGAATGTCACAGCAGATATTAAATATTTACTGAGATGTAAAACTAAACTTTTCTAACACCTTTGTCTGTCCTGATGTCACAGGGGGTCATCATCAGTCCTCTGTGGACCAGTGAGACCAGTTCTAAGGTCTGCTCAGGCTGATTGGTCTCACTGGTTAACAGCTCAGACTGTAATTTGCTTCAGAGGGAATTAGTGGAAACTGTGACTCGTGTGAAGACACCTCGGGGACAAACATGTTGACAGGCTGAAGTGACCCTTGACCTCAGGGACTTCATTAATGAGCTTCTCCTCAGAGCTTTGCGTCAGTTACAGAGGACAGTGTCACCAAAAGATTAAAGAAAGATTAAAGATTAAAACTCCAATCATCAAAAGTTTTCATAATTTACACTAAAAATGTGTTAACCACCTATTTAGCCTCTTTTAACTAAAAGGCACATTTATGAATATTTGTGTTTATCAGGAGGCAACGTGAATCCCATTTCTTATCTGGAATATTTATGTGACATCTATAAGAATGGAACACTGTGATTTCATATGGCTCCAGTTATACAAACACAATATATACATATATTTTCCTTTACCATTTTTAAGCTTATAAAGTAAATTGTGTTAAATTTTATAGTTTTCTGAGTATTTTCAAATTTTCAGACGGATTGACTCGTCTTCCATTGTGTCATGCAGAGTGATGTAAAGTGTGTAGGAACATCATAAATATGATAAATATTAATCAACTTTAAGCACTAAAAATTGAATTATAATTCAAGTATTAAAAATAATAATGAATGAGTCATGTCGACCACAGCGGAGATTTAAGGCTGAGGTTCTATTAGTGCAAAGCCCCGAGCACTACTGTTATACTGTCGATTTTTTCTTCTTCCTCTTCCGGACGCAATTTCGTCCCGCTACTAGTCCTACAACTTGAAGAGTTGCAGGACAAATTATATATCAAAACGTGCGGTTTGATCAGGATCGGTGTGCTATTACTTTTCTCTACAGAATACGAAAACTGCCCAAAATTTTGCATTGAAATGAATGGGACGGCCAAAAAAAAAGGAGCGAAAAAGAACAATATTTGGAGATTTTTAAACGTCTACTTCTCCGGCATAATTTCACCTAGAGACTCCATTTAAACTTCAAACAGTAGACACAAGTCTTGTGTATCGGTGTATTAATCCACGTTTCGATAGGTCATATAGTTTTTTATCAATCCCTGTTCAATGACCATGATCATTTTTGGAGAAATTCTGAGATTATAATGGATGTGTATTGCACGGAATGTTTGTGTCACAGTGTGTGACATCATCGCCAGAGTGTAGAGGGAGAGAATAAATTGTCAAAAAATACATATGTGACCTGCTCCATCAAAATGAGTCACATTGACCCCGAAACACATTTTGAGATTTTGATATGTCTGTAAAGAGGAGACTCTTAGCTTCATGTCAATACCAACATTATGTTTCTACGCCAAATATTCCATGAGATATGCTCATCCAAAGTTTGACTGTTATCAAAAGCTAGTTTTGAGAAAAAGGGCTTTAAAGAAAATGATACAGATTCCGCCATGTTTCACAGGGATTAAAACACATTTATTAAGACTAGACTCCAAATGAACACAATATTTTTGGGTCAAAGGTGATACCCCACATCTGTATGTGTAGTCTACTCATACTGACACACATACACATGCACGTGATCACGTGCACGTGACCTCGTGCACGAGCACATACACAACACAGTACAGGCCTAGAAACCCATGTAGATCAGTATCCAAACAATATGGAATACAATAATGATAAAATATGAACAAATATATACTGTACATGTAATACAGAATATATGATGGGTATTAAAATATAAAAATATAAAAATATGAATATAAAGAATATTTATAAAATATTAAATAGTGAGCCACATGCACACATGTACTTACAGTTACTTACAAATGCATATCCATACAATTAAAAATATATATACAGACAATGGCCCTTTTAATATAATAATACAGAATATATTTTATATTATTTCATATTTATTTATTATTATTTCATAATTAAACTGTCACATGCATCAAGGAAGTAGGCAGTCCTCTGGGGTTGCTGCTTCTCACACTGCATCCTCTGACAGTCGTATGGGGCTTCACAGGATGGACCAAATGTTTTCATCTACAAAATGAGATAGCATAAATGAAAAATACAGTCATCACAAACCTTTTGGGCTGGCTAAATCACATTGAATCATTGTTGAATGAGGCCTTATCATTTCTGTATTATTGCTTCAATATGATCAGTGCATTCACTGATAGACAGACTGCAGCACAGGATTTAATACAGCCCCATATTCAGAAACATAACATATTCACCATACAGTTTATGATTCACCATATCAGATCTTTTAAACTATACTTTTACTATACATTAACCATACTTTAGGCTGTTTATTCTGTTATAGCCTAAAGATCTCCTCACCTTTGTGTCTCACAGCAACCCTGTCTCCTACAAATTATGTTTGTATATTACAGTTTAATAATTAGCCTCAGTTGTGTGGTGATAAGGTAATCACTGCCTGGATTATGTTCAGAAACAACATTTTTTTTGAGTGAATGAAACACTGATTTTCCTCATTATGCTAATAAATGTAATTTATTGGAGACAGTAGACACCTGAGACACACACCTGACACGCCCACACCTGGGCTAACGTTACACACAGTGTAGTGTAGTGTAGTTATCAAGCATTATTAGCTGCTTTCTTAGCCTGCTCTAGTGATTTTATTAGCCCTTACTAACAGAGAAAAAGAGGATCGTGTAGATAAACTATAAGCACTTACCATCAGTCATCTCTTTAACTAGGTCACGGCTTCTCACGTCTCCTCCGGTGAACAGCAGCTAGCAGGCGACACTGTTGTGAAGTTTGCGGCTCCACTTGTACTCCCGAGCTATCGCAGTCTCTTTAACATTGTCCTCGTTTAGATAACTACAGTCTGTCAAGACCGGTGACCAGAACTCAAACGCAGACCAGAGATCAGAGAGATATGGGTGGTTTATTTAAATGGTTCACAGAAAAAAACAGGTTGAGGTGGAGGTGCTGGGAATTCAGGAGCGGGTTCGGATCCAGAGCTCTCGGCTGGCTGGTGGGCTGGACTGGGTGCAGGCTGAGGCAAGATGGTCTGAGGCGAGGCAGAGAAAACAAGGTTTAGAAAACAGGCACAAAAACAGAGTTACTTCTAGGTTGCTGGTGAGTCTCATACAAACTGATTCGACGATCCGGCGGGGACTGGAAGGCTGGTCTGGTCTTTTATAGGAGTGTTGATTGTGGAATGAGGAACCGGAGTGCAGGACTGATGAGATGCGTTGCAGGTGTGAAGGCTGGAGCTGCCGAGACCACGCCCCCCAGCAGTAATGCATGCCACAGACAGGTCACAACCGGGGGTTGTGACACAGTCAGAGACATTGTATGCTACCATCAGCTCATCCATTAGCGCAATATCTTCCTCCTCATCTTCCTCCAACTCACTCTCTCCGTCATTATCTTGGCTAACGTTAGCCGGACCGTCCGGTCCTAGTCGGAGGTCCCGCTGTCCCTCTCTCCTCTCGTCTCCTCACCTACCGGTGCGGTGAAATAGTCCATAATTAACTCTGTCCAGTTACTCAGTCATCACATGTAGCACCTCTATCTCTGATTAAATTGAAAAGTTTTGCAATGTTCTCCTCACATTAATCCATCTAGTTAAGCCAGCGATCTTCACCACTATCTGAACCACGTCATCCAGCCTGTCTGTGTGCCGTGAAAAACTTTCTGACAACCTTACGTTTAAGAGCTTAAAAACTATACTTATCATTTGAATTTCATATTAATGTTGACATCGTCTTAAAGCTGAGACTTTATTTATTCAGAAATGCATAAAACCCCAAAACAGCCCAAAATCACTTTTTTCATGTTTAAACGTGTTTTTACAAGAACGGGAGGTTGCGACTTCCGACTCATTTCGATGGAGCGCGTCACATTTGAAAACTGTGCTCCAGGCCGCAAATTCCACTCTACAGAGATAATCTATACATAGAAACGTAGGAAAATTTGTCTTCTCACTCACAATCCTCTGGTAAAGCTGTCAGAGTTATAGTTTGGGCGTAGGATGCACAGATGCGCCACCAACACGCACCAACAGCCTGATTGGCTCCCATATTAAAAACGCAGGAAGATTTCAGAACAAGGGAGATTTAACAGTTTTTTTAGATCGCTCAAACAAAGCTATTTTTTCATTTTTCTTAAAAAAAAAAACATGTAGACGTTCAGGAAGAACTCAGGACGCTCAAAGTGAAGTCGGATCAATGATAGGTATTATGGTTTTGCCAAAAATGCTTTCTGTTCGAGGCCAGAAATTCCAGTCTGTCTACCTCTGCTGTCACTGAGCCGGAACAGGTGCCAGTTAACTCTGTTGATTGCTTTGATCTGATTGCATCTTTGATGTGATTACAGTGACAGATACACACACACACATGCACGTAAGCACGCACACTCCTCACACATGCAAACACATGCTTCAAACACACAAGCACGCGCGCGCGCACACACACGTAACTTTATGTGATTTTAATTACACACACATGTACACATACCGGCAGTAGCCCCCATGGCCCTTTCAGAATTTCCCCAGAGGAAATTTTCTAGTTATAAAACAAATTATACTGAATTGTTCTCATGTAGCAGACTTATTTTATTTATGAATATGTGGTTCATTTGTTTTGCATAAATGTAATAATAGAATAATATATTTAATCTACAGGCCTAGCTTCCAACACAGGACACAGAGGAGTTTAGTGCCTTTTCTAATTCTTCATTCATATTTTTGAGAGTCTACAGTAGTTTCACTGTATTATTACTGGTGCCTGAATTTTGTGTTTTATCTTACAAATAAATACATTTTCACTTCTGCTTGGTTGATGACTCAGAGGTTTATCTGATGAAATGATGAGTTGAGTTTCACTATAATATATAAAATCTATATAAATATATTAGTCCTGCAGCTCTATGGAATCAGCACAAACTCAACTCAAACATGTCTTTGTGCAGAATAACACAGTTAGAATGACAGAAATCAGAAAAAAGTTGAACTTCTCTGATGAATTATGAGTCATAAGAAATAAATTATTAATTATAAGTGTCATGAATGTTGTCACAAACAAAAAATGACCAAGAAAAGATACAAAATTACCAAAAAGGACACAAAAAGAAGTAAAATGACAAAAAAAGACACAAAAGACACAAAATGACCAAAGAATTATACAAAATTACAGAAAAAGAAACAAAATGACACAGAAATTGCATAACATGACCAAAAAGACACAGAATACCAAAAAATTATGTAAAGAAAAAAAAAATAAACAAAATTACAGAAATGTTCTTCCACACAGAGTTCCAGGATTTGACCAGTAGTGTATGTGTGTGATTTAACTGTAACACAGTGTGAACACTCTGCCACAAACTCATAATGTGGAAGCAGGAATTTGCTGAATGGTGCATATTGGTAGCAGATCTTGTCTGACACAAAATCACCCCAAAAAATTATGTAAAATTACCAAAAAGGAAACAAAATAACAAAAAAGGCAAAAAGACACAGCATTACCAAAAAACACACAAAATTACAAAAAAGACACAAAATTACAAAAGACACAAAAAAAGAAACAAAATTTTGAAAACCAGTATTCCACACATATTGTGCATATTGAAGTATTGTCATGTTTCAAGCCTCTCCTGTCCTCTCCTCTCTGCTCTGTGTGAACAGCCTCTCCTGTCCTCTCCTCTCTGCTCTGTGTAAATAGCCTCTCCTCTCAGCTTTGTGTAAACAGATTTTCACGTGACGAGTCGCTCTGACACATTAACCAATTTAGAAACATGAACGTGATGAAGAACTAAACTTTAGAAGTTCAGATGTTCTTATTTAATTTGCCCTATGTTCTTGTTTAATTTAGAGCTCCTGGTCGCGTGGGGCTTTTTTGATCTAAAACATGTTACTTTATGTTCCGAACGTGCAAATCTAAAGCCATGAATTGAATAGCACAGTGAATGGTGAACCCTACCAACACAGTTTTAGACAGTGCGCCAACTGGGGTCATTTTTTCAGGGGAGACTTAAATAATATCTTTAGTTCAAAGGACAGCTCAACAACAACCAGAAAGGTAAACCCACCAAATAAACTCCTAAATTTCTTATCTATTAACGACCTTCAGGATGTGTGGAGGACCTTACACCTACTTCTCACATGTGCAGAATAGCTACAGTCAAATCGATTATCTGTTTATTTCAAGGCTTGAACTAGATAGAGTAGTAACAAGTCAAATCAATGACATTGTAATATCTGATCATGCTATTGTGACATGTGAGTTGTTTCCAAAAGAAAACAAACAGACCCACAGGATCTGGAGAATGAATAGGAATTTTTTAATGGATACTGAATTTCTCAAATATGTCAATAACCACATAGACCTATTTATATAAACCAATATGCGGAGTGGGGACCCCCAGGATAGACCAGGAATCAATATAGTTTGGGATACTTTTAAGGCCTACCTAAGAGGAGTTATGATTGGATATGCGTCAAGGAAGGAAGTGGAATTTGAGAGGGTTGGGAAAAGTGAGAGAAGAGATCAAATTGCTACAGAGAGCACATAAGACCCAAACAAATGATAGAATATATAAAGAACTACAGGAAGCTAAATTAAAACTGGAACGTCTGTTAATTAAGAAAGGGGAAGACTTCAAGCATAACTCTAACAAAATAAATGATATAGCTGCAAACAAATCAGGCAGACATTTGACTTCCTTAATAAAGAAAGTTGTTCTAAGAGATGAAACATCAAACAGATCCAACACAAATAACCAGGCCATAAATGATTGATTTAGATCATTCTATGTAAAATGACATCAGAAATAAAAGACCAGGACCCTCTCCCTTTCTTAAATTCAATCAACCTAAAAACGCCTTTCTCCTGAACAAATTGAAGATCTTAGTAAGGACATAGCCAACTTAGAAATACTTCCTGCTATAAAGAACTTTCCCCTCAAAAAAGCTCCGGGAATGGACGGCTTTTCCCATAGTATTTCATTTACAGAAGTGGTTAATTCAGTGCAAAAAAATAAGAATCTGCTATACCAAAACCAGGTAAGACCTGTGAAAAAACAGGCTATAAAATTAACATGGCAAAAACAGAGCTGTTGGCCATAGACCCCTGCAAAAACGACTTGGAGAAGTTTGCACACTTTCAGATACAAAATAAATAAATAAAATATCTTGGAACTTGTATTAGTCATGATAAGACCCGGTTGCATAAAGATAACTTTCTTCCACTTGTGAAAGACTTTGACAATGATGTTAGGAAGTGGCAAGACTTGAAGGTTAATTTAATAGGAAGAATAAATCTCTTTAAGATGATGTGGCTACCGAAATTCTAATTTAAATTCCAAACTATTCCTATAACACCTCTGTTAGAATAAGTTGATTATTCTACCTGTTAAAATGATTTGATTGCTTGATTTCTGCTTCTCTGTGGCCTGTCCCTGTGTCTGTCTCTGTGCGTGACGCAGGTCACTATCAAAGGTCAATCTTGGGTGTACTATCTATCTCTCTATGCATTTATATATTAATCAGGCAATATGATTTTGATACAATGATTATGTTTGTGTGTTAATGTTGGTTTAGAAACTGTGATTACTTTGATTACGTATATTTCATTTGCTTAAACTGATGAAGATTCTATAATCACAAAGAATGTATTTGATGTTTCATATTTTTTAGACTTGTACATGTAGAACATTGAAAAATCCTTTGGCTCCAAATTATATCTGTAAGACATAACAAGGCAGGAGGTTTTGTTGAATGTTTTGGAGAACAGGCCAGGTCAGGACTTGATGTGCCGGCCATCAGAAGATTGTTGCCCGGTTACATGACGTGTCCCTGTATGGATTAAAACTGACGAATCAACGGATCAAGAAGGTGGAACTTCCTGGAAGAAATCTACCTTCATGTTTAGTAAACAATTATTAGGATAAATAATGGGTCTGAGGGCAAGAGACGGGGTTCGGACTTCACAAACTGAAACCAGTCTGTGTGTATCAGGGACATGTAGAGTTTGGACCCGGAGATCTCTGTATTGCACATTTTTTGACGTATTGTAATAAAATTATGTTAAACTGAGAACTTGGACGTCCTCCAGCTCTTCATTCCCCATCAAACGATCTGTGCAGAAAAATGGTGAGGATTTTCAGTTGGTGTCAGATTATTCAATTTTCAAGGTTTCCTCAAGATATTTTTCTAACACCTCCTAAAACATTCTTTAAAGAGGTAAATTCAATAATTTCTTCGTTCATTTGGTCAAATAAAGCAAGTAGATTGAAAAGAAAAAAATGTTGTATTATCCAAGAGCAGAAGGGGGTCTTAATCTCCCTAATCTAGAGTTATATCAGGTCGCAGCCCAGACATTTTATATTGATCGTATAATAAATAAAACAAACGAGGACCCATGGATAGATATAGAAAACAATCAATTACAGAGCAACAGCTTACTGTTAGCACTTTTTTCCACGGACAACGTGAAATCAAAAAAAATTGTCATTAATAGTACATTAAAAGCCTGGAATAGAATTTTTAAAAAATCTCCATCAAGAAATAGAGCTTCTCCGACACATAGTGATATGGAATAATCCATCAATTAACATACAGAACACGCAGCTACACTGGGAAACATGGATAATAGGAGGAATTCAGAAGTTGTCAGAGGTTACAAATTACGACACCATGGTACCTTTCAGCAAATTAAAAAGTAAACATTACCAGATACAGAATTGTTTAGGTATATGCAACTGAAAAACTGGATTACTTGCTATATTGATTTGGGAAAG